>NW_028277058.1:11572500-11872500 GCF_059951505.1 Python bivittatus | reverse complement strand
AGTTGAAGTTAAGGAGTGGGCGTTGAACTGTCAGGTTTTGGAAGAGTAGAAAAACTGAAAACAAGGTTTTGGAGCTTACAAATTCAGATGGAAAGATTTAATCAGCCCCTTTCCATGTGCTTCACTGAGTATGTGAAGTTCTGTCTATCATATACTGATAGAGAGGTGAAAGTCTGATATATTTTTCTCAGTTTCATCTAATTGGATCACTCCAGTACTAACATCAGAAGAGGCAAGTAGTAAACTGGACAATAATTCAGATTTGGATCCCTTTCTTCAATCAGGATATTAGGTCATTATGCCATGTCAGTTATGTATAAGACAGTTTCATTGGCATCTATTATTTCACAACCATTCTCCAATGTCATTTGCTGCCTTTTATATTATTTTTCATTGTACATTTATTTATTTATGGGATTTATACCCTCTAAATCAATATATATGCACTCCAGTCAGCTTTCAAGGAAGTTTAAAAACTAATAAAATAAAAAATTAACTGGTAAAAGCTTGGTGAAAGAGATGTGGTATTGCCACTTTTTTAAAGACTGGGGGCAGGGGGCACAAGAGCAATTTCTTAGGGAGAACATTCCATAACCTGGAAATCTCACAGGAGAAGACCTCTGTCACCTACCAGCTACATGAGCCTCTGGTGGGGCAGGGAGGGGTATATTTAAAAGGGCCTCTACAGCTGATCTAAGTAACTGGGCAGATATATAGTGGTCCCTCCAATTGTCAGTCCCTAAGCCATTTAAGGCTTAAAGGTCAGCACCATCATCATATATACAGTTATATATGTATACTAGTATACAGTTGTCAGTCAGCAAAGTTTTCAATATATGTATTACATTATCTCAGTTTGTTATACTGTTTAATAGACTAGTTGATGCATTTCGTACCAGCTGCAATTTCAATTCAACTTCAGCTTGTTCTCTGTCAACCAACCTATTACCAAAATTAGGCAATATTCAAGAGTACTGATTGCTTCCTTGAAGTTAGACAGCGATGAGCAGTGACACCAGGTATCATCAGCACACTGATAGCACCCCCCCCCCCCAAGCTCTGAAAGACTTTTCATGGCAGTTTAATGTAGAAATTAAACAGCATAAACAATGAGAGAATCCTATGGGAAACCATAGAACAATGCCCTAGATGTCAAATAGTCCAAGAACCACATTACAGACATGCCCTAACAGGAAGGACCAGAAACACCACAAATTAGGATCTCCAAGGCAAACTTTGTTACAGGGTCCAAAGGATACCATGGTCAATGCTATTTAAAGCCACCACGATATCCAGAAAAACTGACAAGAACACATTTAGTCAACTGCATCAATACCCAACTTACATTGTCACTCTGGGCTGGGAGGAAATGCTGTCAGTGTCCTGTCTCTATGTCTGAAGGCTGTAAGGGTTGCATGGGAGGGAATAGACTGAAGTTGAATCCAGATACGATGGAGTTGCTGTTTGTACATTGGGGTTCTCTGTCAACACCACCAGAGTTAGCTCTGGATGGGTAAACACTATCCATGATGGAACATGGTCACAATCTGTGGGTCCTTCTGGACTTGCAGCTCCTGCTTGAACAAGATGCAAAGGCTGTGACTAGAGGGGCTTTCTAGATTTGGCTGGTGCACCAATTGGACTTTTACCTGATGCAGGAGCTCCATTCTACAGTAACTGATGCCTTCCTTATCACCCAATTGGGCTACTGTAACACATTTTACAGGGGGCTGTTCTTGAAGACTACTTGGGAACTGCAAGTAGTCTAGAAAGTATCAGCCCACATACTCACTGGTTCTCAGCGCTGGGAATTTATAACAACATTCTGTGGGCCCTGCACTGGTTGCCAATTGGCTTCCAGGTACAATTTAAGATGCATGTGTTTACCTATAAAACACTTCATGGCTGGCACATCTAAGGTTGGAAAGAAATTTGGAAGTCTTTTAGCCCAGCCCCCTGCCCAGGGCAGGAATCCTCAGACCATCTCAGACAAATGACTGTACAACCTTTGTTTGAAAACATACATTGACAGAATGAATATCCACAACTCCAGGAGGAAGGATGTTCTGCTACTTAATAACTCTCAAAGTCAGAAAATCCTTGTTTTTAATTTGGATCTCTCTCTGTAAAGCATCCACCCATTGGTTCTTGTCCTACCCTCAGGCACTATGGAGAATAAATCCACACCTCCTTCTGTGACAGCCCTTCAGGTATTAGAAGACTGCTTTTCTTTAGGCTAAAGATACTCAGTTATTTTAACCGATCTTCACATCTTCCAAGTCCTCACCACTTTTATTCCTCTTCTATGCCTTCTTTCTAGTTTCTCATCTTTCTTGCATTATGGTGATCAAAACTGAACACAGTATTCCAGGTGCAGTCTGATCAAAAAGGTGTAGAGCTGAACAATAACTTCACGTGGTCTCAACATCATTACTGCTGTTAATGAATCCCAAGATTGCATTGCCTCATTTGGCAGCTGCATGCGTTGCTGGCTCACACTTAATCTGTAGACTAACTGGACACTTCAGTATCTACAGGACCTGACTAAGCAGCTTCACCACTATATCCCATTTGAAACTCTGACTGAAATGGTCCAGTTCATACATTTCATTGAGAAGTATCTGGAGCTGTGACACCTCCACATTATTACTGTAATCACTTTACTCAGAAGGTAAGATGCTCCTTTTAAATGGATGAGACTGTGTCCTATTCTCACAGAAAGCATAAACTCTCTTACCCACTAGGTCAGTCTTGTCCTGGGTATATATTCAAACAGGAGGGGCAACAATTGGGCAAGTAGGTGGTAGAGCTCATCTCTCCACATATTTTGTCTACTTTCTTGAAATCTGCAAGCTGAAAAGAATCCATACGAATAGTGCACCCAGTTGCTAATGTTACCTCCCTCACAGCTGAAAACACTGAAGGATATCCAGTTGATTTTGTCTTTGGAGAATAATGAAAATTGCTCATAATGATCTTTCAACTGTTCTGTCTTTGCTCCCCCAACATCTTGTTGGAGGACAATAAAAAAGGCATGGCAGAGTTGCTTTGTGTTGATAGAAGCAATAGAAGCAAAAAGATGATTCCTCACTGTATCTACTGCCATGGCATAGCATGATAAGATGAGCTGCACAGTATTCTATCTGATCCACTCTGATAATTTCTGCTTTGTACTTCAGCCCTTTATTTATCTGCCTCCTCATTCTCAGCAACTTGATAAACTAGAGGCTGGTTTTGCTAGAGGGAAGGGGATGATTAGAAGCAATAGCATCAACTGCCCAGACCATTCAGAACTTGAACAGTATTGCTGACAGACTTCATTAGATTATCAATTTACTAGATCACTTTATACAAGACACAGAAGTCACAACCAGAAAAATGCTGGTTAGCAGTGATATACCAAAATGATATGATTCCCCTGAACAAGCCCACTGGGAAAAAAATGGAAGTTTTGAAAACTAAATACTATTTGATTCTACTGCCAATCCTATTCATTTTCATGGACCTTACACAGGAGACTATTTCAATGAAACTACATTTTTTGCCTGAGAATATTTTTAAACTTAATACCGAACTTGGCATCTTCCAGATATACAGTAAAGGAATTTGTATTGCAACATTACAAAAATGTTAACTAAATGTTAGCATTACCTAATTTGCTTGCATCAAAGGGAGGGACATTGTATATAGCTCCAAAGTAGCAAATAAGTGAAACATTTAACTCAAGAAAGAAGTAGCTAAAATTGAGTGCTACCATCCCCCATTGGTTTATTATCCTATTGACATTGTACAATCAGATTGGCTGATAAAATAAATACTGATGTGATGATGATGAGGATTTATTTATTATAGCTGCCACTCCAAAACAGTCTGTCTTACAACTTATATTTAAGTGTGTGTGCATGTGTGTGTATTGTGTGTGTACATTCATTCATTCATTCATTCATAATCCTGGACCTATGAGGTTTGGGCAGAACTGAGAATTGCCATCTGTCAACTTCTCTAATCCTAACCCAGTTGTAAAATGGCATCTGCATGAATACAAACACACATGCATCTGCAACGCACAATCCAGTTGGGATTATCTAATACAGAGAGAAAGAGAGAGAGGAAGAGGTTAAATATATATATATTCTAATATCTTGCCCATCAGAACACTGTAACACCATACAGCTGTGTTTTATGCTCAACATTTGCAAATAAAAAATAAAGTATTTTAATGATAGTTTAATTGTGCACATGAGTATTTTGGATTAGGAAAAAATCTAAGCCCCAGATATTTCCCCTGCAAATAATGAAACACCCAGTGATGAAAGGAGCCAAAACCAACGAAGTGTTGTGTTTGCTTTCTTGGACTTATGAGTAGGCCTTTGACACAAGAGGAATGGAAGACTTGTTCAAAGTTGCAGACAATGAAAGCATAGTACATACATATAGGTGACATAATAACCACAAAATACATCTGCAGTATTTGAACACCAGTGCCTGAACTTAGTTTGACAAGTCAAGTGAAGAAATCAAACCAAGAAAGTCTTCTGCAAGTAGATACAATTTCACAGAAATCCTCCAAGTCTTGCCAAAATAAATGTTTAAAAACAATGAAGATAAGCACTATAACATTTGATTCACCTTCACATTTATATATGGATATGTTAATCAGGCATTAGAGCTCACCATTAGAAAGCTAGAAACCATGCACAACAGGAACATCCATCTCAAGCCCCAATGTTGAAAATGAGAATGTTTTAATATTATCTGTCTTTTTGGTTTAATAAAAGCTGTGCGGAATGTTAACCACTAAGAAACAAACATAGATGATTTCATCCGACCTGCAAACAACGGATTGCTGCTGATGCCAAGAAATGGAGAACTTGTTATTTTTAACTACAATTCCCAGCACCATTTGCATTTTGGGGATGGCGCAATATTTCCCAGCGCTGCTGTAGCTGAAAGAGCAGAGTTGATAGCAGCAATGCTACTTGAGCAGGGCACCTGTGTCCTGCTGAAACTACAACACTAAGCAGGGTCAGCCAACTTGGCCAATAGTGAAGGATGGTGCAACAGTGTGCTATAAATTTTCTTCCTCTACATTAATAGAATTCAAAACATGCCAAACTGCTCTATGATATTTATGAACCCTTCTGACATACTCCAGTTAAATGTCTTTGCAACCACTTCTATATGTGACTTATGGATTGTAGATATTAGAGCACAGGATGCTTGTGTGTTAAATAATTACCTTGTCTTTTGGATCAAGTGGTCATGTTTAAATCAGTACATCATCTCTTAAATGTGCCACAGATATTTTACAGCGGCGTGCTAATCCTATAAGCATAGAAGCCAATGACCTCATAAAAACATACTTGATCTAGTAAGGACAGGTTTATTTACACTCCCACCATTACTTTGCATTCAAGCCTTATATTTTAGATTCAAGCTACAGCTAAAACATTGTTCTTTCTCATGTATCTTTCATACATATTTATGCCAAGCAATTCAAAATCATTACTAACATATTACATGTGCCATAGTACAATACAATCTAAAGTCTTTACTAAATGAGACTTATTCAAGCTGGTAGTCCCCAGATGTGTGGAGACTACAATTCTCAGAATTTCTCACCAATATGGTCTGGCTGGGAATCAAGGAAATATAATCCCAGCACATCTGCAGGAAGTAAATACACATGAAACTCAGTATTGCTTCCAAATAAACAGGATTAAACAGTAAGAGAACAATGAGAGTCTTGATTGTCCAGAGCATGTCTTGATATTACAGGAGCAGCTTAATGAGAGTCAAAAACACCCCATAATGTTTTGCACGAGTGAATGCTAGCTACTTTAAGAAAAAAATTATATGTGCATGTAATCATCACCAGAGAGAATGGGACAAAATTGTATAGCACTTATTAGTTGCAATGGCTTGTCAGAAATCAGCACCTAGCAATTTGCATTATGTTAAAGTATAGTAAAGCATTCGTATACTTATTAATGCAGACATTATTATTAAGCATTATCATATAAAAACACACACTTTAAAAAGGATATAGAGCTTGAAAAACAGGCTAGATCACCATGACAAATCACCATGACAAATCACCATTAGGAAACAATTTAATTTTATAGAACCTTGTACAAGATTCTAGATCTCTTGCTAAAAATAACAGTTTAAGCTAAATCAAAAGCCAGAAATGGGCCTTACATTGGTAAAAAACAGGATTTATTTTTTAAACTTCAACCAATCAAGGAACTTTTGGATACAGAGACAAATTTTATCACCTGGGTTTATCTCCATAAAAATATGTAAAACACTAGTTTTAAATACCAATGTAAGTTAAACTCCTCTAACTGTATATTTTCATAGAACTCCCATTATTTTAAACTTATTGACTGAACAGAAAGTGAATAATTTTCACTACAAGAACCAAGGGAACACAATTCTTGAGTGTTGCACATTGTACAAAAATTACAGGTTTTTAGAGTAGGATCTTCTTTGCTCACTTCAGAAGCAATTAACTGGTTGCCATACACCTGGAGCTTGTTAGTTCTGGTAGAGGCCTTACAGCTACACTTCACATTTCACTGTAGTCTGGTAAGAAATCAAATCAAAGGTGATTTAAAAAGTCAGGTAATACTTATTCTGTATTTCTGGCAAGGAAAAAATATTCTAGAACTGTTTGCCTTCTTTTGGCTATAAAAATCCAATTTCCATATTGAGATGCTCCATATAACATGAATATTTTATTTTCCTTTTTTTTTTTTTATCAAAATGGGAGACAGGAGTTGTATTTAATTTCATTATTTCAAGACTTCGTAACAGTTCACAAAAGACAAGGTTTGCAACCATTGAAGATCACCTGCTTCAATCTTCAAAGTTCAGAATGTCTTTTTAAATTAAAATTTCTATGAAAATTGACATGATTATGTAATAGTTGTGAGAACTAAATTAGAGAATGTGAACACTACCAGTGATACTTGTATAAGAAAGACTAAGCCTTTTTAAAAAAGAAAATACTGTTTTTTAACTGATACTTGTAACTTGGCATGTTACTGGAGGTATCTATCAATATATTAATATGTAAAGTTACATTTTTATTTATGATGATTCACACAACTTGCTAAGCCACATTGCAGTTAGTTTGATCTTTGCTTTGTGTGTTATGGGAACCCAACCAATTATGGATTGTTCAATACACATAGTTAAACAGGCTATGGATTGCCAAGGCTGTGTGTACAATTTGAAAAAATAAAATAGAAGATGTATGAACCGAATCAGATAATTATAAGCCCTTGGTTTGCCTGGCTTTGGAAATGATTGGCACCTAAAAGGATTGTTTAAGCATGGTTCACTAGATAGGTACTACTTCATTTTCTTTACGTTGTAACTATTGAAAGCTACCATTTCTGTTACTGATGCATACTGGAATGTCCTACTGTAAGAATCCCAAATGACATTCTTGCCAATACTTATCTGGATCTATAAAATTCATCCTATACCAATTACCTCCCTAACAATTATATCAAAAAGAATCAAACGAAGCTGAGTATTACTTTATGTCTTTTCCAAAAAGATGAATTCATATTCTGGAACAGTTGCTTTCCTTTCTGGTTTATTTTGAAAGAACTTACCTACATTCTCACCTATAGCCTTGGTTTCACATTAAGAAAGGAAGTAATGTGGATTTTAGCTTTCCGATGATTGCTCTCATTTTATGTCTTTCATTCACCATAATCTTTCACATCATATATAGAATTGCTTCAGTGCTGAAACTGGACTTTCTGTGGTCTCAGTGGGCAGCAATGCATACTGTGAGTACAAATGCATTGTACTTGAACTTTAAGCAATTTATAACCCACTTCTTCTGGAATATTCCTACTGAAATCCCAGTGACATTGGTGTGATTGCTCCATGATTATAATGGAATAATGGATTGTGAATGGAACTGTCAATGAGTAGGTAGTATAAATTCATCATTCCCAATATCTACCAAACTTTCTTGCTGTCTGAACTGCTAGCATGTCAGGAAATACCTCTGCTCTGGTTTTCTTTTCACTTGGCAGTTCCAATTACTTCTCTTCTGTTCTGCTACCTTGACAGGAATAGGACTGAATAATTCTGTTCTACAACAAAGATTCCTAGATAACAGCAAATTATATGTTCATTTTGATCTAGTGCTTTTCCAGAAAGTATTTGAATATTTCCTGTTCATTTGCAGTTCTTAATGGTCATAATAATCATACTTCAGTATTCTCTCATTTCTTTTATCTCTAGCTGAGCACTTCTTGTTACAAACCTGTCACAATAGCTTATGAAGCTTCCTTGTATCTTTATAGTAAGAGTGTGTTCTATTGTTACAACTGTTGTTGGGATTCTCAGTTCTTTTTTTTAAAATAAATATTTGTGGGCATTTTCTTTGTAGAATGTTATGTGATCAGGCATTCTGTCCAGTGTAGATGCCTTCTATTAAATATTCTTGATATCTTGCACTCCTTAGGAATGTTTTGGCAAGCAATCAAGGTTATGTTTTTCCAGGTGTTCTGTTATATATAGTATAAAACCATAATTAATTTAAAGGAAATATTGTTTTATTGCAAGGTTATACACCACACATTTTTACCAGCCAGTACTATTTTGTTGATATATTCAAAGGCTTAAATAAACATACTAAATAGTATAAAATTTATTATACCCTCCTGTATTGAATATAATGACATTGTAGCATCAACACCTGGGAAAATATATGTTATATTTTAACATGCACTAAAATATGGTTCCAAGGACATATGTCCAAAATATGTAGTTTCTGCCTGGTGATCACTGCCTCAAGCTAGAAGTCTTTATTTCATCTATGACCACTTGAGTAGTTCTTCTTGAACCCGATGGAGCTCTTAGCAACTGTCTCAAAATCTATAATTCAGAAGCACCTATCTTTTCTCTTTTGTTTTGCCTCAATGACCAGCTTTTGTAGCAGTACAGTATTCTTCTTTTCCCAAGCCAAACTTTGCTTGAGTGAAAATCTAATGCAAATGGTTTGATAATTTGTACATTCTCTTGCATCTCCCTTCTTTGCTACAGATATACTCGCTGTTCTTTCAATCCCTACGACATACAGTCTTAATCCATATTTATTGACATAGGACTCTTAGCACTATATCTGCTTCTTCTTTGCCCGCTTTAAAAAGTTTAGTGAATATTTCATCTGCACATAGTGCTTTCTTATTTGCCAGTTGGACTATTGTACCTTATGTTCTAATGGAATTGGTTTCTGAATATATGCTTTATGAAATGTTTCTGTAAACGTTCTGTAATCCCATTTGTAAAATGCTTTATTATAATCTTTCTGTCCTCTTCTAACCTTATTTCCTTCTAAAGATCTCCATGATTAGCTTTGTCCTTATTTGTCCTTAGCTATATTTTTTTCTGCAACTTTTCTGTCTTTAAAATCATCACTCATTTTCTTTTTCTTGCTTCCTATTTGTTGACCTTTTTGATTGAGTCATCTTTCCTTGTCTTTTCTTGCTTGAGGTTGAAAGTTGGCATTCAATTGTCATACATTCTCCTTGTTGCCCAGGGTTTTCATTCTCTAGCTTTCCCTGGCTATCATACTGTATTAACTTTTTATGGATACTGACCAGAATTCAACATGGTAACAGCTGGTGAAGCAAAACAACAGTATAGTTTATGGCAAGGTTATCAATGCAATAAAAGTGTATCTGATTTTACAAACATATAGCAAAATTTAGCCCCATTCATAGAAACTGAATCATACTAGTCTGATAATTGCAGCTGCACATAGAATAAATCAAAATTGCCTGTGTACTTTGTTAGGATTTATAAAGTGGACTCTTGTATCCTTATAAAAATGCAATATAACAGGACATGGACTGTGGATTCAATAGACCCTTCTCCACAAGGGCACAAACTTAGATCATAAGGGTTTTTAAAAAATATCTGCTCTCAAGAACCACAGTACAGAGGACATTAATCTGGTGCCTGCCCAGAGATCCTTTTAGCTCTCACCCTGATGATGTTCTGGAAGTCCTTAAAAACTTAGCTGTTCTCCCAGGCCTTGAAGTAAGGTGTTTGTGGAGTTCTACTGGTGGTGGGTTTTTGGTATATGGGATATGGTTGTCCAGAGACTTCAGATTCTGTCTTTATTCTTCTGTTTTTTTCCCCCCAACTGTAAGCTACCCAGAGTTATTCTGGAATCAGGTGGCATAAACCTAAATAACATCAACAACAATAATGTAGATGCCTCACTGGCCTAAAGAAAGAGGACTGGTTGTTCATGAAAATGTTCCTGGGTAGGACAGATTGATCCAGATCTTGGGCACATTGTTTAAGTCCCATGAGTCATAGCCCATAATTTAAAAAGCCTCCCTAGAGAAAATAGAATATTGCAGTTTTCAAATAATTGCCCTCTTCCACATTGATTCGTAATTGTTCTCAATAAGGTAAGAACCAAGATGTTCTGAAAATTTCAGATTGCAATAATGCAAATCCATGAGCTCATTCCAACATTGGTCAAACCTGCCTCCCCCTTTAATACTACATTAGGAATTAATGGGGCCATTTGGAATGTAGCTATTAGAAATTTCGATTGAACCCTTTCCAGTGGGGCAAAAGAGCTTTAAATTCCGACCTGACTGTTAAACAGTAATTGTATATGTGCTTTGGCCAAGTAAAGCTTTAGTGCTGCTCGGATACACTGTTCCCCTCTGGTAAAGTGAAAAGACTGTATAGCTGCCACTTTTTCTGTGCACTTTGGATAACACAATTGTGGTGTGCACTGCACTTAGTGGAACTATGGAAGATCATACCTAAGTATTTGACAGTTTTTACCTGGCAATCATAATAACTTGTTTCAAAAGCCAACTGTTTATTTTCCTTTTGAAATTTCAGCATCTTTTTCCACTTCAGTTTTTTCAATGTACTTATCTTTTCCCATATCTCCCCTGATTTTCTTCCATGCAAGCATTCTAAATTTCTTCCTTACATGATCTTATACTCTAGTTGTATGTCTTTCAGGTCAAATCTAGTGGCACAGCTACTTCCTAATTTTCTAAATTTAACGCATATATTGACACCAATAATTCATAGTCCACTGCACAACCTACACTTGTAATTGCCTTGGTTAACTGGGCTGGTCTTCTCCACTTTGTTTTCTAGCATGTTTCATTGAATAACTGTTACAACTTGCCATAAGATAGTCACAATACATTCAATACTGGCATTAACAGGGACCAGACTTCCTTGTGTTTTTGGTCATGGATAGTGCCACTATTGAACACATTGTTCTGGCCATATCATTACCTCAAGAACTTGTGAAAATTCAACATTCTTCCCCCAGTAACAATAGCACTGTCTTCTGACCTGGGGTTACATTATGAGACTTTTGGGATGACGTTTGATTTCTTTTTGCATAATGGTAATTACAGACAGTGAAAGTGATTCTTTTAGAAGCAGTTCTACCAATTTAATTGAGGCAAGGGGGCTTTCAGTGCTTGCATATTGCTCCACAACAATTTAAGGAACTCCACACTTTGCAAATTTAAATTATTTTCATTGTAGAAATAAATCTATTGTATCTATGTGTGAAGGACTGTGATTGACTCATATAAGAGGAGGAATATGACAAACCGTTACAGATTTCTGAGTCCTGGAAAGTAGAAAGCATAAGAAATAAACTCAACCCAACTCCACCTTGACTGTCTTAAGTATGGGTTAAAATAGAGAGGGTCTTTGACAGGCTTTCAAGCTTGATGAAGCTTTTTGAGATAGACGAGAGAAGTTACTTGGAGTCTAGGGATGTACTTTAATATGGTTAGGTTATTTTAACCAAATCTTGAAAGGACATAAGGTCAGGTGGTCTTAGCAGTAATTTTTCACTCTGTGCAAAGGGCACAGCTGATATTGCATGCATTATTTGTAATGCCAAATTCAGCTCATCTGCCTTTATATCTTTTTTCTATTAAAATTTGGTTATAATAAAATTATTTGAAAACAAGGTGTGGCCCTTCATGAGATTCAGGCATTAATTTTGCTGTTCTTGAAATTGTCCAATCTAAACCAGGTTCAGTGCACTACAAACATATAAAGCAGGCCTGAGTAGAAATTAAATTCTGCATTATCATATCTGTTGGTTAGAAATAAATTTCCATTCAAAAGGTTTGGCCCCACAATCTTTATTTTGGCAATGATCAGTGCTCCTCGGTAAGGAGCATTAAAGCCCAATGGTTGCAATGTGACTTAACACTTCTAAATCATCCAGGTCCTTAGATCAGCTTGTGATGTCTAATTCTCAGAGCCTTTATACTGCTGCAATTCTACAGTTTGTTCTAACTTCATCTTTTGTAAAAGGTAGATATGAGAAGATCCTTTATGAATTTGCCCCTACAGAGCTGGGGTAGTGGCGTCTTTGACACACGTTATACTGTCTTTTTTTTATGTTGACACCTGAGATAAGTTAATAGTATCCACATTGAAACTCTCCCAATGTCAACATCTCTCTGATCAGGATTCAAGGATAGCTGCAAATATAGCTAGGTTGGTGTTAGCAATCTGCAGGATGCAGCAACAATTAACAGCCATCTAATCTGCTATACTTAAAAAAAAAAAAAGATTTGCAGTAGCCTCTTACTCAATGTCCTTACCAGCTGTATTCACTTGTTTGAATAGTGCTAAAAGACTTGCAACATATTTTAATTTATGATAGTAAAGTACCATTAATGCTAATGTAGTCCATGACAATAATGACAAAGGGTGACTAATATTGGTGTCATTTGAACATAGAGTGGGAGATATTTTGACAGTAGTATTGGAACAAAACAAAGATTTGATATATTTATTTATGATCTCTTGAAATAGCTGTGCTTATTCTTGCAGGTATTTCAGAGTAATCATTTCATAACTGTACAAGTTGCAGTCTTGCCCATTTTCTCATGCTTTTATGATAGAAAGGGTTTGAAATGCAGAACAAGGGCAGCTGCTTTTGTAAAGGTAGAACTGCCTGATTCATCTCTTTGATTTGATAACTGCTAGTCTGTTTATCAGTCTGGAAGCAGAAACTCATAGGCCAAGCACTGAGGCATTCCACCATGGAGTGACCCATGGCTTGACTTCTTCCTGCTCCTGGAATTACCTACTCAGGATGGAATGGAATCACTGCAAAACAGTGCCCTTCACTCCAAAGTCCCAGAGACACTTCAGAAGGATACCATGGTCGATGGCACTGAATGCTGCTGAAAGACCCAGCAGGAACTGAACTTATTGTATCCAGGTTCTGCTGCAGGTCACTATCAAAAGCAACCAATGCAGTTTCCGTTCCATGTATGGACTTGAACCCACATTGAAAGGGATTTAGATAATCTGCTGGGGTCCTCTGTAATTGCCATCACCATCTTCTCTAGAAAGGGAATTTTAGATATGGGCATAAGTTGTCCATAACAGCTGGACTGAAAGATGGCTCCTTGAGGAAAGGACACAGCACCACCTCATTCAAGGTGACACCATCCCATTTTCAGAGGCATTCTCAAATCCAGAAGTACATACCTTCCTGGCAGCTCAAATGATATAGTCCAGAGTTCATCCCACAAAGAACTTATCCACTTCCTTGCAGTCTCAACAGATTCAAATGAATCCCAGATGACCTTGCAATATGCCACATTCATCTTATAAAAAATAGTCTAGGACTCTGGAAATGGGGCAACCTGTCTGTTGTGGATAGGGTGCATTGCTAAGAAAGACTATAAATAGACTTGAAAAAAAATCTACATTTCCTCTCAGTACTCAAGACGGTTTACATAGGATCTCCCTTAGTTTTACCTGCTGAACAACAACTCAGTGATGTAGTGAAACCTTATGAAAAAGGGCTCCCAGTTTTGTGAACAGTAGGATGGATCAAAATTACCCAATGAGCTCTATAATCATGGGAGGATCCAAATGTCGATCTCACCGGGCTAAGCCTTAACACTGGTTAGAAGCCACATCTGCAAATAGGTGGCTTTTAAAAAACCTAAATATTGAAATAAAGATGAACTTATCACCTTCTTAATTATTAGGACCACGTATCACAAACCTTAGTATAAATGTAACATGGATTAATTTTTACACCTATAAATGTTGATTTTGCTCTATTATTTTGCAGATTTGAGTGATGAAAAATAATTGCAGGGCAACAGATACTCAATAGAGCACCACTGATGTTTTCAATTAGTCACCTGATGTAGAACCCTAACTGAGATGGAAAGACTGGCATGGTAATTACTATGCAAGGATATTGGAAAAAGCAGACATAGTTCTAAAGAGCTTAGTGCTGAAATAGAAAAGGCAAACATTCGGTGGGAGAAAAGATTATTTTTCCATATTATCATAAGAGAAAGAATGTGCTTTGCCCCCGTGGTCTTAAGAGACTTGGCAAACATTTTATAGGACCTGCATAATACAAAAACTCAAAACTGAACCTGGCTGCTCTGAGCCACAGATAAGGGCTGTTACTATGATACAATTCTTCCTCCTTGATCTATCAGCTCGCCTTGACTAATGAGGACTGCATCATGGATGCATCTCTCCCTTCACTAAACTGTCAAGGCTCTGCTACTTGAGAACATTGGTCTCCCCTAACAACAGCACTAACAATTTAGGATTTCTTTCCTCAAAGGAGTATGAATTATTTTTACAATTATATAATGTTCTCCCCTGTACACACACACAGAGCAAAAGAGAGAATGAGAGAAGAAAGCACTAGCAGAGAGAAAGCTGAAATGTTTAAGGGGTTTTAAGTGACATTTACACAGTGTAGTCTGAACTATTTGCAATTCATCTGTAATCCTGTTAAAGGAGTAATAGCAGTTGACGCAGGCTGCAGATGCTGCAGGTAAGAGGAGCAAGGATCAGTCATTCAGAGTGTGCTATTCCAGGTCTGGCTGGGATCCTTCAAAGTCTAAGCCAAATGTTAAACACACTCTAAATGAATGACACAATACTCAACTACTCTTCTGGCAGCCTTTGTGAATGGTGAAGAGCCTTTGCTACTGCAAATGCTTGAAGCTTTTATGTTTCATCCAGATGTCTACTTCTCAGCTTGAATGTGTTCCTTGGTGCATTTCTCTTTGCAGCTGTACAGCTGTATGCATCAGAAGTTTTGTGTGTGTATGTGTTCACAGCCTGATCCTATCCTCAGTTACAACTGTTGTGGTACAAGAACAGAGAAGAAGCTGGGCAGCTTTTCCCAATCTGCCTCTAAAAACAGGGCAGATGCTTTTCATTGTAGCTCTGAGCATGCATTAGGAATTGTAGGAACAGTTTTGAGATTATTCACAAAGTGCCAATGTTTGGCTCCATGTCCTGTCTCTGAATCCCAGCACATATCACTTCTGTTCTATCTGAAGACTTTGTTCATTTGCTAAATAAGTAGCTTAGAGGGTTGGTCCTGGTTCAGTGCAGTGACACAGCTAATGTTCTCTCAGTCGTGGCTTCTACATCACCTAATAATGGCAAATTCAGCATTTTCTCCAGGTGATAGTAGCAGTATGAATATAAATTGTGAATCACTGAAAAAGTCACTGATTATAAAGTTGCTCTCCTTCAGAGCAGAGCAGAGCAGAGCAGAGCAGAGCAGAGCAGAGAATTTTCACTAGAGACAAGTCTTTTTTTTTTTTTTTTTTGGTACAAAGACAATAAGCTATAGTGGCTGGATTCACACAGCATGGCAAATCAAAAACCTAAACAAAACCCACATTATGATTAGTACAGTGCATGAAACTTGGCATAATAATGTTTGGTTTTGGCTTAGCATGTTGCATGAACCCAGCCATTGTGGTTTATTCAACTAGTGATGATTTGATTTGATGTGATTTCAGCTAGTGTTTGGATAGACGCTGCCTGAGATGTAGGACAGGGCTGATTCTGCTTTCCTATAAGAATGAATGATCATATGATCACTCATGCCCTCCAAATGTATTGATATTCTTTTAAAATTCTCCATGAATATAGCCATGCTTGTTGGGGATTCTGTTGTTTCTGCTGTCAACACTGGAAGAGACAGTTTAGGGAAAATTGATATACATGTAGAAGGGTTGTTACCTCTGCCTGAATGCAAAACATAGTTCCATAGAAAAAGTCCACAGTATACCTTATAGATCTGCTTAGATTTCAATAGGTGGTTGAAGAAACTACCTCCCAACCCTACAGTATTATATAATTTTTGCCAAATTCCCAATCTTTCCTTTTTGGGGAATATTTTAGAGAAGGTAATGCATCTTCAGCTGCAAAGATTCTATATCAAGCCAATTATCTGGATCCCTTTCAGTTAGGATTCAGACCCAGGTATGGGGCAAAAATGGCACTGGTTGCTCTTATGAATGACCTCCATTGGGACTTGAGTGATGGGATTTATGGCCCACCTATGAGAACTGTAAATTGGGGACACTATTTTATAGGAGCTTTGTTCCATCCTGAGTGGGTAACACTCAGAGAGAGTAATGGAGTAATGGAGAAGAACGAGCAGTCAGGTCTATGCTCCTTTCATATAGGGTGGAGCAAGGCTTGAACCTCTCCCCCACATTATTTAACATCTACATGAAACCATTGGGGAAGATCATACATCAGTTCAGGATGAAGCATCATTGTTATGGTGCTGATATCCAATTATGTATCTCCTCATGGAACCAAATAGTAAATGTTATGGAGATCCTTACCCAATGTTTGAAGGGTATAAGGGTTTGGACAGGAGAAAACAAGTGGAGGCAAACTACCTAAAGATGTATAATTGTGGTAATAAAGAAATACTGGAAATACATATATACATGCACACATATGTCAAGATGATTTGGTTCCACTAAGATGTGTTTTAGACACAAATAATATTGCCACTATTTTTCTGCAAGGAAATGTCCTCATGATTTCATCTGTTTGTGAAAAAAATAGCAGGCAGACTAAAAAAATGTTTATAAACTGATGAATTTACAACCCATTTTGAATCTATTACAATTCTAGCCACTGAATATAGTTGGGATATGCAATTCTGACATGGATGCTACTTCCTCTGTGTGGGGCAATGCAAGCGAAGAACATGCCTGTCTGAGGACCAATGGAATCACCAGGTAGTGACTGGTTTTATTTTTTATTTTTATTTTATCTGCACTCAATCGTGAACGATTCTGTGGTGACTGCCTGGACGAGTCCCTGCAGTTTTCAAGGCAAGGTGTTTCGGAAGTGGTTTGCCATTGCCTCTCTGCTATATATTCAAGACATGTAATACACCTCCTTTGTGTATTCCATGTCTGTCTAATTCCTACCGCCACAAAGCCCTTGCATATATGTCAAAAGGAACAAATATTCTTTAAGGCAAATGGTGAAAACACTGTGTAATTTTTGGATAAATAATGAAGCATGACTACAAAACTGTATCTGCTGATTTTAACTTCAAATGTGACCTGTGTTCTCTGTGTCTTTCTGTATAATTATAAACAAAGTGCTTATCATTTTGAAAGATAACTTCTATTCCATAGCAAACTGAAATTAAACATTTTAACTGGTAAACACTAAAGAAGTGATTATTTTTGTTTTTACTGATGACTGAACAATCTTTCATAAGAGGTTGTGTATAAAACACATGATAAAAATCATGGAAAACATTGATACATTATTGTTCCAGTGGCTGAGGTTATTGTTTTGCTGTTACTGTTTAATATTTACCAAGCATCTATAATTTTGCAAGCACTGAACTGATGTCAAAAGTTTGGCCTATTCATGCTCTTCACCTAACAGGTATAGTGCCAAAGGAGAAAGAAACCAGGAATGAAGAGGAAACAATGAATTGCTCTTTCATTGGCAGATGGATAAGGCCAGGATGGTTTTCCAGTTACTTCAGTGTCATTTCTGAGAGCAAGGGATCACTTCCCAATGATCCTAGATCTCCTGGCTGATGGCAGAGAGTATAGCATGTCTCTTTTACTTCACCAAATATTACAATTTAATTGTTTGTGTGTACACAAACACACAGAGAGACATTTTTCACTTTTTTTTTTTAAAGCAATTGCAGTTTGAACTCTTCTCTTTTGAGAATGAATTGGGAGGAACTGACCAGTTGTCAAATTCTTCCTTTAGCCCCTGCTTGGTCACACAATTTTATTTACTGAAAATAGTTTTCCCTCAGGCTTGCACTGGCTGTGCGTGTGAATGTCATCAGCTTTTAATTACATGAGCTGTGCCATATACAGCTTGGGAAGCTGTGGTGAGATACAGTCCAAGAATTCTGGTCCAAAAATCTTCCCAATTAATGGTTGAAATATTTTAAAGTACAGTGGAATGCTTCCAAATACAAACTATCATGAACGAATGGATATTTTCTTGTACTCCTTGATCTCTTTTCTTCAGATACATTGGGATAAGTCAATATCGTTCTAATTGGGTGTCCTTCTTAGGCTCTCTCAGGCTTTGGCATCAAGAAGGCTCACAACTTTAAATACATAGACTGGATACAAAGTGCCTAGCGGACGTACCTAAAACCTTTTCTCTCTCTTTATTGTTTCAAGAGGTATTCAAGAAGATTCAGCAGTATTATATGTTTTACATGGAACACATCAATGTAAAATGAGCTGTCGGCCTCATGCATCAGTGAAATAACGCTCCTGTCCCTGAAATGAAAGAAACCGATCTGCTATAGGAACAGGGAACATCTGACTTCCAAATAATATGATGGTGCAGCTGGTCCAATCTGCTTTTAGAGACAGCTACCCCTAGCATATCTCATTTTTGCATTGCATCTTTTGCCCATTTTGAGAAGAGAAAATCCAGAATGAATCTTCAGTACAAACTAGAACAAGAAAACCTTATTGGTAGAACTGATAATAAACGTAAATACAACTTGAAAGAATTCCTTGTGGATCTATAAAACAGTGTTTTTGCTGTCCTTCCAAATGAATGAAATGATCCTAATTGCTGCTAATAGACAAAAACAGCAGTTTGACCTTCTAGTTAACATTCCCTTAATTTAGATATTGTTTATTCTTGCTAAATAATGCATGATAGCTTGTTAGTCAAATGGTTTTATTTTACTTCAAGATGCTAGTTAAGCTGATCTTCTTTGAGAATTATTTCTGTGTGTATGTGTGAGTGAAAAAAGTGGGACGATTCAGAAAATAGCTGCAGAATGATCTAACTTTTTTTGAAGTATCTGAATAATTGGTAAAATTCCTTCTACCTTGTTGGTTTATAGACATTAATGTTCAGAGGGCTGGAATATTTGAGTAATAAACAGCTTCTGCAATTATCAAATGCCTGAGTAGCATTTAATCATTCTCCAGTGCCATAAATTGCCTCATATATTTCTCTCCACCATGAGCATTATCCCTTAATCAAACTAGATTAATAAGTTTTAGAGATATTACACATTTATATATGAACTGTCCTAGATAATAAAAAGGATGAACCAGATGCAATAGTAATGTAAATAATAACATGGGTTATTTATTTAAATAGCCACCTCAACTGATCCTAGGCTGACTTAAAAAAAAGAGTTTGCCAAATTTCATTAACCAGTCTGTTTCAAATCAATGTTTTCTACATGACCTGGAAACATGAGAAATCATAGAATCTAAAGGATGGAGATCCTCTAGTTGACTCGCTGTCCAGTCCAGAAACCCACTACTACAGCATCCATAACAGGTGGTGATTCTCTGTTTAAACACAATACTGTTTAAGGGCAGTCCATCACCTCCTGTTCCATTGTTCAACCATTCTTACTCTAATGGATTTTTTCCTGCTGTTCAATGAAAAACAATTTCCTTGTAATTTAAAGCCATTGTTTCCTGCCCTTCTTTCTGTAACAACTTTGAACAATTCTGCCCCCATGTTATACATGACAGTCCTTCAGAAACTTGAAAACAGTTATTGCATCTCCCTGCAGTCTTCTGTTCTCTAGGCTAAACATACCTAGAATCTCCAACTATTCCTGATAAGTGTTTTCTTCTGGGTCCTTTGTCATCTTAGTTACTCTTCTGTATTCATATTGCACTTTGTTAATGTCCTTCCTAAAACATGGTGCTGAAAACTGGATGAAATATTCTATGACTTAGACCAATGCAGAATAGAGAGGAGCCATGACTTCTCTTGATCTTGACACTATACTTCAGTAGATGCAATCTAGGATTATATTTACTTTTCTTACAGTTGCATTCACTGTTAATTCATGTTCAGATTGTGATCCACCTATATGTGCAACTCCTTTTTGCATGTACTACTGTCCAGCACAGTTACCCAAGTCATTTATAAATATGTTAAATAACACAGGGCCAGGTATGCCACAGAACATTTTCCCCCAATTTGACACAGAGTAATTGATGTATACTTATTGGATATGATTGTTCAACCAGCTTTGTACCCATCTAGTGGTGGCATAGTCCAGCCCACATTTTGTCATTCTCTCTACACAAATCTCATGGGAATCACTCACAACTCCTTTTTTTTTTTTTAACTTTTCTGAAGTACATCTTAAGTTAATTCCAAATGAATGTATATATTCATATGTTTAACTATAGCTATGCCATAATGGCTTAGCTTTCACATATTCCTAATTTATGGCTTAGCTATTGGGATGATGGGTGAACCAAGTCACTCAGTTTATGACTATATTAATTATTGAACTAGCTGGTTACTGAATTGAGCTAGTGAAATAGTTAGTGTTGACCTGAGTTAATTATGACCATATTCATTATTATTGAAATACAACCAGAAATATGTGTACTTGTTTCTCTAATTTTCCAGTAGAAATGTCTATTAGCACTACTGTAATAAAATAGTTACATTTTAATTATTCTTAGAACCCTGTACCAGGGGACAGAATCAGAGTTTCCCTATTTCTTATCTTCAGACAGAAAGATTTCAGATCCTTTCATATTAATAAGCCAGTAACAATTTGGCGACTGTTTTCAGCAACATGACTGAAAGAAAGTAAAGTGTGTGTTTTTCCTGAAGAAATTAGTTTCTATGAATAACGTAAGTAGGTCAGCAATGTATCTAAATTGAGGGGAGTTTTTCTAATGTAAAAAAAAAAAAGTGACTCCAACATTTCCCCTTATCTAGTGATGTCTTTACTTTACAGCTTGCTACCATCTCTTAAACATACATCAAGGTCATTTCATGACTGCTGTGTAAGCTGTCATTTCCAATCACATAGACACATGACTCATCAAAACTAAAACTGGATATAACTTTTGCTATAACAAAGTGTTTAACTTTCTTTTGTAAATGCTGTAAAAACTTTTAACACTTGAACCCAAATAAATGACTTCAATCAAAAAAGAACAAATCAGTGTCCTTTTTTTTTTTTAATCTTCCAGACCATTTTCAATCATTATAATAACATCCACTTCATAACTATCAAATACTTCCCCTGAATAATTGCAGGAAAGAAGCTCCAGACGCCACTCAGATGTTCATTCTACCTTGAGTTTGGAGTGGGGGTAAGAACGGGATGGGACACAGTCTGGCCCTTGACCCTGCCTTTTCAACCTCAATGCACTGAGGCAGGAGGTCTGGAGAAGAACATGTATTCATGTTCCTATGAATGCAAGTACGGTATTCTGTCTCTGTATCTTTTTTCTTTTCTATTTTTCTTTCACTTTTTTCCTTTCTTGCGCTTTTAGCTTTCTCTTTGATTTCTTTCTTTTTCTTTTCTTTTTCTTATTTTATATTAGTTTGTATTAGTTTTTAATCTTACTTTTAAAAAATCTTTAAAATCTTATACTCAAGCAGACCTGGAAGAACAATCAACTCAAGCTCACACAAGTGGCCATCAAATGCAGCATATACCAAGGTGATGCAGTGTCCCCACTGCTGTTCTGCATAGGCTTAACTCCGTAGCCAGATAATCACAAGGACTGCATATGGGTACAATTTCAAGAGTAGAATCACCATCAGCCACCACCTCTACATGGATGACATCAAGCTGTATGCTAAGAGTGAACGAGACATCGACTCACTGATCCACCTGACATGGATCTACAGTGAGGAAATTGGGATGTCATTTGGAATGGAAAAGTGTAGCCGAATGATAGTAAAGAGAGGGAAGCTAGTTAAGACTGATGAGGTGGAACTACCAGTGGGCCACATAGCAGACATAGAGACCAACTACAAATACCTTGGTATCCCACAGTCACATGGGAACCACGATGAGGATGCAAGGAAGACAGCAACACCCAAGTACCACCAAAGAATAAGACAGGTCCTGAAGAGCCAGCTCAATGGGAAGAAGAAGATCCAGCATCAACACGTATGCCCCGCCAGTCATCATGTTAGCAAAATTTGAGAGTTCCTGACTCTCCCCAATTAGGATTCCGTCCAGCAGAAGATCAGACACAAAAACACCAGCTGAGATTTTGAAGTTTTATTGAAAGCAAGCCAATAGAGTCAGCTGGGTCTCCCCTTAAGGCAGAGAAGCACCCCGATCACACTCAAAGAAGATTTTATACACGTTTCTTACACAGAGATACAGTAATTAACAAATTGATTGGCTAAAATTGGCATAAATTCGGGATCTTCCTTATTATTGGGGGAAACTTATCTGGCCGATGACCCATTGGTTGCCAGTCAAAGTTCGGGGCACCCTCTTTGATCTTCTGATATTTATTGGCATCACCAGAGCAGCTGAAGGGTGTTCTGAAGGCTATCAGATTGGGGTCACTTCCTCCCATATCTTTATGGCCTTGACACTTAAGGAGACAGGATGTCTGCCCAATGTCTTTCAACAATAACAGAAAGGAGAGAAATGTGTGAAGGTTCATGAACATTAGTTTCCTTGTCATCCCTTGGCTCCCCAAATGTAAGGAAATAAAGATGAGAGAAACTGAGAACCCTTTTTCATAAGGTTTCAATCAGATACCCTGCCAGTATAGTGAGCTGGCCAAAGGAAGACATGGAGACTGCTGATGTGAAGACCCAGAAACTCCTCACAATGTACGAAGGTTTGCACCCCAAGTCCAACACCCAGAGATTGTACACCAGCCGCAAAGAGGGTGGGTGGGGTCTGATGAGTGTCAAAGCCACTGTCCTGGATGAAACCCAGAGCATCCAGGAGTACATCACTAAGATGGCACCCAAAGATGAGCTGCTGAGAGAATGCCTGAGGCAGCAGCAGACAAGGGAGGAAGTTCAAGTGAAGGAAGTACCATGGCAAGACAAGCTCCTGCATGGGATGTACCATTGACAGACAGCTGAGGTGGCTGACATTGGGAAATCCTACCAGTGGCTGGAAAGAGCTGGACTAAAAGACAGCACTGAGGCACTGATCATAGCAGCACAAGAACAGACACTAAGCACCAGATCCATAGAAGCAGAGGTCTACCACACTAGATAGGAACCAAGGTGCAGATTGTGCGAAGAGACCTCAGAGACAGTCCAACACATAGTGGCAGGGTGTAAGATGCAGGCAGGAACAGCGTACACTGAATGGCACAACCAAGTAGCTGACATTGTGTACAGGAACATCTACACAGTGTATGGGCTAGACCCCCCCAAGTCCAGATGGCAGATTCCACAGAAGGTTGTAGAGGGACCTTCTAAGAAGGGCTAAGATCCTGTGGGATTTCCAGATCCAGATGAACAGGCAGGTACTGGGTGATCAACCAGACATCATGGTAGTAGACAAGGACCAGAAGGCAGCAGTGGTGATAGATGTATCAGTGCCAAGTGACAGCAACATCAGGAAGAAAGAATATGAGAAGCTGGAGAAGTACCAGGGCCTGAAAGAAGAACTAAAGAGGATGTAGAAAGTAAAGGCCAAAGTGGTGGTAGGAGCACTTGGGGCTGAGACTCCTAAGCTGGGAGAGTAGCTTAGAGTAGCTCTAGCAGATCCCAGGAACAAGATCAGAGCTCTCTGTCCAGAAGAGTGCAGTGCTAGGAACAGTTAAGATACTGCGCAGAACCCTCAAATTCCCAGGCCTCTGGTAGAGGACCAGAGATTGAGGAAGACACATACCACCTATAGAGGTGAGAGGGGAATTTTTTTTTATGGATTACTTCTCATTAGGTACCTTCCTGAATCTATTTACTATATTATAAACCATTAATTCTCTAGACAGCGAAACATATTTACTTACAGGTTTATAAATGTTAGACTCTGGCAATTTTGGCACATTGCCATTAATATGAGTTCATTTAAGAATTCAGTTAATTTAGTGTCTATGAAGTGATACCAAGATTACTAAATGCTTTCAAATGGTGTTTTTGAGCAGTGAAAGCTTCAGTTCATCATTTGCTCCTCCACGCATTTCAGGGCCTGGAAGATTTTTGGTCTTTATGGAATTTTGAATCTGGAAGCAACTGCACATAAATTGTAAGCATACATTCAAATTTGCAGAAAGATGTAATGTTTAACTTGTAGTTATGGAGAGGTACTGTCAGCTAGTTTACTTAAGGATTCATTGAAATGCACTGTACAATTCAACCTAGGGCACCCAAAGTTCTGCTTTGATCCCTATTTATACTTAGCATGGTGTAAAGCAACATGATTTTCAGCCCTTTCTCCTGCTGCTACATTAATTGTGCAGCTATCTCTCTTTATTCTCTGGTATATTCTCTGTTATTCTCTGTTACTGTCAGCCTTGCGAGGTAGACCAGAGAGGAAGCACGGCCAGATGAGCTAATTCTACTTTACTGTAAGGTTACATGAACAGAACCTTGCAAGTCTGAAAGTACATTTCTCCCTCCATCCCCTTTAAAGCCTAAGAAACTAGGGAGGGTCCCTTCTGAACCACTTGCCTTGTCCACATTCCTGCTGTGGGATAAGCATCTCTTCTCCCTGTCTCCCAAGGACATTCCTACATACCATTACATGTACCCATGAAGGACTGATATCCCAAAACCTATCAATCCCTCTGAAACTGCCATTCTTAGAACTTCTGCAGATTAAGCTCTGGTTCTAATGATTTTTTAGACCAAAAATCTATAATTCCAAGTCTTGCATTTTATGAAAATAGGTGAATTAGACAGAGGATCTTTTAGAGACATTTTAGAGAGGAAATAATGGTTCCTTGAATTTCTTACAAATATATGGCCTTTCCCCCCCTTTTTTGAATCGCTTAGATAGTATAAAACTGAATCCCACAAGGTTGTAGAAGCATGACTGAACAGCTTCTGTGTGCATGTATAGGAACTTCTTTTTATACATATAAAAGATGTACCTATGGTTCAATGTAGCGGATTCATAATATGCAAACACATTCTGCTTTTAATATGTATTCACAGCATACATGCTCAAACTTTCCAAGGAGCTGTTACAAGATATGCTCTGAATATGTATTAAGAATAGTACATAATACGTAACTAAAAGTATGATGTTTAATGAATCTATCATTGTAGAAAATATAATATACCATAATAGTTCAGGATAAACTTTTATTATAGATGCATGAATTAAGAATCATATAACCCACATTTTGGCTGAATCTTTATGGGTTTCTTTTTCTGGTAAGAATATATTCCCCCCCCCCCCCCCAAATCATAGTAAATCATTCTTTCTTCCTTCTAGAGTCTAGGGCTTAACCTGAACATATGTACCTGAAAATAAATGGTCAGTCATTTAATCTATATAATAATACTAAATCTACATGCAGAGATCATAGCTTCAATAACTCAACTAATTTATTTTGCATTTGCCTCTTTATCTCCACTTGTGTGTGTGTGTGGTGGGGGTGTGTGCTTCAGCTAAATGATGAATTCTGGAGTGCTTAAAATTTCACAACATTTTAATTGATCCTAATGGAGGCATTGCCCTACTGAGGTAGCACATGAGATAGAATTCATTTTAGCATGCTATTCATTATTTGCGCAACAGAGATATTTTACTATTTAGAAAGCAGCAGAAAAATAGTCTTTTATATGGAAATCATTTTTTTTGTGAAAACATAAAAAAAAAACCTCTGATACCACCACCTATCAACAGATTTTTACTTTAATACTGTTGAGCAAATGCTGTGATTGCTTACAACCCTCTACAAATATATATAAAATATAGATATCAAATAACACTAGGCTAAAATACCACTTGCTTACCAAACTGAATGAAATACTGTAATCTGGAAAAATCTCATTTTTCCTCCCAGTTGTATTTTTCCTATTATATGTACAAATAACATCTGAAATTACAGTAATTGAAATACACTAGTGTGATAAAATTGTTTCCATTTATTCAGTTTGTTTACTCTGTACATCTCAGAGCACTTTTTGTTCAGCTGATATTACTATTTGCTGATTGGTACTTTCCTCATGTGCTTCCTCTTCCACCAGCAATTTCATGCTGATGCCATTCAATCTACTTTGCTGGAAATCTACTTATAAACAAAGGTTAGTCAGAATCTCTTTATACCTATTTCTCTCTCTCTCATGTGTGTGTCTGTGTGTGTCTGCGTGTGTAATCTATGATGGTGCTTTAGGTAGGTGAGCATTACTCATAGCTAGAATTTAGTCTGTAATGCTCCTAATCTGAAAACAAATTGTAAAACTGGTTGTTGTACTTATTAATAATTGCTAAAAGGTAATATTTCAGTCTATTGAGTTACAATATGGCTCTCAGCAGGGCTGTTTGCTTTTATTCTTGCTATTTAATTTGATCCTTGAACTTTTAGCTAATGCTGTAATCTTTGGACATTATGGGTATTATTTGGGTGGGATGTGAGCACAAATTATTTTTATATGCCAATGGTATTTTGGCAATTTTGAGTAAGTACTCTGCTTCTCTGCCTAATTTTATACAGGTAGTACAGTATTTTGGAAAGTACTTTGGTTATTAAATTACTGGGACAAATCTTATTCACTTCCCTTAGGGTCTAACGTATCAACATAGTTATATAAAGAGTTGGGTACTGTGATTTCCACTGACTATATTAAATACTTGGGATGTTATATTCCCCAAAATATTTCTAAACATTTGGAAATAAATATGTTGAAAGTTTTAGAGAAGATTGAATTGGATATAAATAGATGGATTTAGATCCCATTATGTCTGTGGGGTAAAATTAATGTTAATATAACAAATATTGTCCTCCATTTGATTTATGTCCTTAGAAGCATCCCAGTGTAAATACTAAATAAATATTTTCACTAGATTGATAAGTTATTTAGGAAATAGAGAGAAATTTGGGAGTAGTAGCCCACCAAGGCTTTCATTTGCTTAATTGAGATTACTATTTGAGGAATCTCTTTAATTTAGGTCATTTGCAAAATATCATTGGGATTATATTTTATCAGCCATAAGTATGTGGAATGAAAATTTAGTGGAACAAATTCCTTTATGGACTATTTTGGAAAGTCATTATTTATTCCCTTTGTATTCGTGGCAAGTTCTTGGAACAGCATATAGTAGAAAAGGTGTTTTATTTCCAGGAGTGCTGGTGGTGACAAATCTTTAGGCCATATTGAGATGTAGATTGGTTTTGATAATAAGACTCATGAATATTTAACCATTTGGAAAAATCTGAAGAATCCTAAATGGCACTGTATTCCATAAGTCTAGGACCTCTGATTTTTACTAACTTAGGCAACGTAAAAGACTTAGTAAGGCAAGAGAGAAGATCCTTTGTATTTGATCTTAAAAAGTATTCAAGTTATGACGGGTAAATACAGCCTTTCATATAATGTAGTTTCAAATGGTTTAAAGCTTCAAAACTAAGTGCCAGCACTTTGAAGTGGACTACAAATGTACTTGCAGAGAAAATTGAGTAACATAAACATACTGATGTTTTTAACTTAAACTTCAGAAGACTTCCACCAATAGTTTTATGTAGATGCTGAAAAGCACATGATGGAATAATGCAGGACACATTGGCTAGGAAGGTCAACATGTGGTTTCCAATTTTGAAACTCTAAAAGCATCCTAGAGCATGATTAAATCTTAAAAGAAATATTCAAGAAAATATCATAAAACGAAGTTGCTTATTTCTGCTTATTTCTAGGCTCATGGCCATATGGTAGAAACTTCTGAAGTGATACTACCATGAAACTGCAACTACTCTGTCTTCTAAACCCAGCTCAGACAAGTGGTCCAGAAGGGAACATTGGTACTGAAGACACTGAAAGATTCAGAAGAATTGGTAGGATTGCACTGCCCTCATCTCATCCCCTGATGTAAATCACCAGAGTTACCAGGGAGCTTTTCTTCCTACATCTAAATTTAAAGTCTTAAATAGATCTAGATACTGCTCTGAGATTATTATAGTGATAATGAAAAGTAGGTAACATGTTTACTTATTTATCTGATGGTTTCTTAGTTCCAAATACTGCTTAATGGTTTTATTTATTTAAATAAAACCATTAAGCAGTATTTGGAACTAAGAAGCCACCAAATAACTGAGTACTTTGCTGAAGCATTACGTTCCAAGTTTGACATTCAGCATGTTGTAAAATCTAAATTTGGCTCCCCCCCTCCCCAATTTCTTTCAAAACTGCAAGAATTGAATCATTTCTCGGACAAGCACTGATAATCTTTGAGACTGAAATACTCATTCCAACCCTGGTTGATTTCAAACATCAGGTTTTAAAAAGTTTAAGGAACAAATAATACACCTTGTGAAGGAAGGAAGTAGGTATTTATCAAAACTTGAACCTCTCTGTGTTATGGGTATGTTAACTGCATGTTCCTTGCAACATGATACATTCCTTTTTGTTCCAGGCTAGAGTTGATTCCATGCACATTTTAATAAACACAATAAGTTCTTTGCTTTTGTTGTTGAGGCCTTATTTTCTCTGCATCGTCAGATTGCACAAATTGAAAAGATTCATAACACTCAGACAAGATAGTGCACAATATGACTTACTTTCTATTAAAAGTGTAGGATTGTAAACATAATTCCCAACTTGCATTTGTCATCTTAATGTAGTTATGATCATCTAAAAATATATGCTTAAATCCTTTGATTGTGCCTATAATCTGTCTACTAGCTCTAGCTAATACTAATGTCCTCAGTTATTTTGTTTGAGAGGCTTGGTCACCATTTTCACAATGATGTAAAGTAGGAGATTTCATTAGGCTAGCTGTAAAAATATTGAAGAATATCTTTTCTCTTTTCCCCATTTTTCTTTTGTCTTTAGTCTATATATTCAGCAAATAAAAACAGAAACACAGAAAATGGTTGTACAGGTTTGATACATTGTAAGATTTATATGGAAATGACAAAATAGCTCTTTATTCTGTCCTATATTTATTTTTCTGTATTACTATGATGAAGGAATGAGTTCAAATAGGCACTTAATTAAGTTACAAATTTAATTTCCTTTCAAGAATTCAAGTTACAGACAAGGCAGTAAATGAGAAATGCATACTCCCTTAGGATACCAAAGTTGAATACAGTTTGTAACTCAAGCTCAATAGATCCCTTAAAAGGTAGATAGCAGAAAGAGGCTTAGTGGGTAATATGTTAGCAGTATTCATATCCTCAAAGCAAATAGCCATCTCTGATACTCATGTCTGAATATACATATATTCTACATGTAGTCCTCAACTTACAACCACAATTGGGACTGGAACTTCTGTTGCTAAACAATGTGGTTGTTAAGTGAGTCGTGCCCGATTTTACCAACTTTTTTGCCACAGGCAAAAGCAAATCACTGTGGTCAATAAGAAATCACTGCTGCTGTTAAGTAAATCCAGCTTCCCCCATTTACTTTGTTGGAAGCGCCCTGGGAAGGTCGCAAATGATGATCACATGACCCTGGGATGCTGCAACTGTCAAAAAAACATGCTGGTTGTGCCCAAATTTTGATCACATGACTGCAGGGATGCTGTAATGGTCATAAGTGTGAGGACCAGTCATAAGTCACTTTTTTCACTGCCATTGTAACTTCAAACGGTTGTTAAACAAATGGTCGTAAGTCAAGGACTACCTGTATTCCTTCCCCCTTTTCCTACTGAAAAATTCCTACCGATTGAAAACAGAGTAAATATTAAAGGGCCAATTTTTGGCCGATGTAATTTTTCAGGTTGCTGGAAGCAACTGTCTAACATTCTAGTACAAATAAAACCTCAATTTGTGGGGGAGAGATCGTTTGGGAGGATGGGGAGACTCTTAAATCCAAATGCTTTTTAGATTTGAGGGTTCCCCCTCCTTCTCTTCCTTCCTGGAGGTCCACTCCAGCCAACTACAAAGACAGCTCTCTAGGGGATATCACTCTCAGCACCAGCCTTAGAGACAGTTGAAGGGATCTTTTTTCTCACATTGCTCTGTCAGCAAGTAAGTTGGTCAGGGCAGAAGCCACAGTGGGAGTAAAGAAATCACATACCCATTTTTAAGGAGAAGCAGCAAGCAGTGTCTGGAATGCTTCACCAAATAATAGACAAGTCTTTTATTTGGGGGGTGTCTTTGGATGAACATTTTGTTGGTTGAATTCAGTGTCTCCTAAACCAAGATAAAGGAAACTGAGGGTTTAATGTAATTGTGAATATGATGCAATGCTTATATCCATCCTCCCCAAACTCAAGGTATTAATATATTTGATGGGCTTGATGTTTGAAATTAAGTCTAAATCCTTTTCCCATCAAAAACTAAATAACATTTTAAAAGTCAGCATAAGGATATCTATGGCTCATGGATTAAAGAATTGGAACAGCCAATAATGGGACATCAGTGATCGCAGGTGAGGTGTAATTTGGCAGACATGTGCTGTAGAAGTGGAAGATGAGCCCTTCCCATGAAGGATGAGGTAGCTGTGTGGATTAGGCCTTGGTTTACTTGGCTGCCCTCTGTAATAAGGTAGGAACTGGTCCATCTGGGAGTAGCCTTGATCAGCATCTTGTTCTTTAGGAAGAAAAGATAGTTGGGCTGCACTTCCTCCGCATCCTGGAGTGAGAGGACAAGCAAGGAGGCAGAAGCAGTGGGCCATGGCCGCCTTCTGGACAGGACAGTGCATAAAATGCACACAAGCACTTCTCTTTACAGCTGCCCCACAGACGAAACAGGCCCTTAGGCTGAAATGACAAGGGAAGGAGCCAGGAAAGAAGCCAAAAAGCACTTCCCGATTCTACATACGTTATTTTGGGATGAGGTAAGAGAAATGCTAGTCTCCAGCAAAAGTTGTTGCAGAGACTTTCCAATCCGGGAGGCTGCGTCTGGGCCCACCCGGCTCCTGCAAGAGGCTGCCTGAGAGGAGGAGGAGGAGGCGGGCTGCAAGAGCCGCCACAGCGAGGCGGACGCGGGCAGGGTGGGAGAAAGCGAAGAACCGCTTCCGCAAAGTTTTTCCCTCCCAACCGGGGAGGGGAGAGAGAGAGAGAAAGAGAAAGGGTGAGACGTCCCCGAGGATATGTCACGGTAAAGGTGGTTCACATCGGCTTTTCTGGGGAGGCGATGGTTCTTTTCAGTGTCTCTTTTAGCGCCACAGGGGCCTGGCACCTAGGCGGCTTGGTGCTTCTTTGTATTGGCTCTGCGCGTTTGGTGAGAAGGAAGTCGGTGGGAAACCCCGCGCCTGCCCTTAAGTTGCCGGGGCGGTGGGTCTTTGGGGCGGCAACCCTCCTCCCCAGTCTTTTGCCTACCCACGAGTGAGAGGTGGGTGGTGGGTCTGGGTGCCTGGCACCCGTTTGAAAGACTCCATTTCTTTATGCCTTCAGGGTCGCGCGCTAGCCTTGCGGAAAGGAGAGGGGGCTGGCAGATGTCCCAAGCGAGCGAATCTCTTCCTTCGGGGCCTGATGGGCCAGAGCGCGCTACTTCGGCGGAAAGCAGCTGGTTGACTTCGCTCCCTCGCGGTGAGTTGCTGGAAAGTTTCCTTGGAAGTGTGGCGACCTGGCGCCCGGGTTTTGACGGACTGAAGTGGGGTCGGGTGCGGGCGGCCGCGACAGTTTTTCTGGCCCTCTGAAGTTGGCCTCTGCCCGTCCCGCAGAAAGTGCGGGACTCTTCGAGTCACGAGACCGGTTGATGTTGCACGTTTCGCTTCTCCGCGTGCCTTTTCTTTTGCACTTCGAAGTACCAGATGCACGTCCAGAAAAGTCGAGTTCCCCTTTCGGCCCTGCTTTCCTGGCCTTTTGTTTATTGCCTGTTTGGCGAAGCCTCCCACATTCCTAGGCAGGCTGAGGAATGCAGAAGTACATGAAACTTCACTCACCTAATCACTCAGCTTGGGTGGGAAGTTGTGACGCGCTTTTTTTCTCTCCCTGGCCTTCCTCCTGCAAGTATTTGCTTAGGCAGCAGCTCCAGAAGGCAGCATTTGTGCACTGAAATAAATGTGAGTGGTTGGATTTCTTTTATTGGGTTAGATGCTAACTTTGTCTGTTAAACACTGATACGGGTGAAGCAAGAATGGTTGGAGGACTCACCTCTGATAACATCTTATGTATAGTAAGTGCCCTGGTGATAACCCACAAGAAGATAGCTCTTCTATTAATGAAATAAGGGGTTTTAAGCTTTCTTCCTTTTTGAGTCCTGTTGTGTTTTATATTGATTTTCATTATTTTATTCTTGGCTTGGATTTAAAAGATACTAAATGGTGCAACTTGCATTTGAAGAGAAAAGAATTACAGTGTTCTACAACTGTTTAGTAAAAAACTCCTTGGGTGATAGTGATGTAGCAGCAAGATAATCATGGAGAAGAATTAATGAAATGCTTGATGATAATACACTTTCTTCTTTTGTGAGCATTTAACTGGGTTATCTTGCCATCTTGATTTCTGAAGAGCTATTTTAGAGGAAGACCCACTGTATAATATGGGTCATCCATCCACATTAAGTAAGCATAAAATTAAAGTCACTTCCTTAGTTGGATGTAAGTTCTATTAAACACAATTGGACTTATTTCCAAGTAAAACATGCATAGGATTCCATTATTGGCATAGTGAGTGCTGCAGAGGTTAATGCAGCTGGCTTTTCCACACATACATAGTAGCAGTGGTTAAGGGTTATTTTAAAATTTAATCCAAAGTGCAGGGAATCCTGATGAAAATGGCTTCTCCTCCATATTTCAATTAGTGGTTCTTGCCATAACAAGAACTCTGGTCTTTCATTGAGGGAATACATTTTAGTTCAGATCAGGATTGGGGAAGGAAGGGTAATCCTTTACATATAAAAAATGTTCAGAAACTTCATTTAGTGAAAAATGTTTCCTGCTTAGGCATTGAAAGTGGGTTATTACCCTGGTTTTATTAAATCTTCATTAGTAATGTCTTCAGGCTTTAATTAAAGTGTTGTTTTACATTATTGGAATCCTAAATGGCCTGGGATCTCAGTAGCCTATCCTATAGACCAGGGTTTCTCGACCTTGGCAACTTTAAGATGTGTGGACTTCAACTCCCAGAATTCTGGCTAGGGAATTCTGGGAGTTGAAGTCCATATATTTTAAAGTTGCCAAGGTTGATAAATACTGCTATAGATTGTCAACTTCTATACATACCCTTCAGTATGATTCATTTAACCTTCTGAGACCGTGCTGTAGATTCCTATGTTAACTGCGTTTTGATTGATATTTACCAGGAACAGGGCCTCTGTAGTGATGGCACCAATTTTATGGAACACTGGACCAAACCTTTGGTGGTCTTACATTTAGATTTATATTAATTGTCTTTTTTTAAAACAGAAAAATAGTTTCTCTTATGCTTTATTTGCTTGCTGCTATTTCATCTTTTTACTACGAGTTACTATGTCTGATGTACTGATTTGATTTTTTTTTTCAGTGAGTTTTGGCCTGTCTCATTTCATATTTAGTAATTTAAATTTAGACTCTGAATTTTCCAGTCATTACATAAATCAAGTCCTGGAATGTATATTTTCATTGTCAAGGAAGTTCTTCAGACTTTTGTATACCTTAGTATCTTGACTCCTACAGAGATTATAGGATTTTTTTAATGGTATGCTTTCTTCATTAATAAGGTACAAAGAGTTCATCCTTGATACAACTTTGGACATATTTTGTTAGCATATATCCATATCCTTGAAGAATTAGATCGATGTCTTAAAGGATAAATAGCTTTGTGTTTTCTTCTACCCATGTATGGCTATCTGATTTATTTAAAATCCATGGAGTTACAACTACTTAAGAGTATTTTGCACATGGTTAGAGATTTTGTCACACTTGCCGGTGGCATCATGGATATTATATAACATTCTGCTGAGAAAGGTAACTTGATGCTGATCCAAATATCTTTTTGATGGTAAGGAAAAGGCATTTCTTTTTCCCAGTAATTAGATACAGTTTTAATCCTGCTATTTGATGCTACTTTTATGATGTGTGTGTTTTACATTTTAACTGTTAGCCTATTGTAAAATCACCCTAGATTCATACTGCAGTATGAAAATATTAGAGTGACAAACTGTCCAACAAACGGTTTCAGAGAAAAGAAAAAGCAAAGTGTAGTATTTTAGTGTCAGTCCATTGTGGAACTACAACCAGACCTTTTCATCACAGATTTGTATCTTATATACTACTGTCTATTTCCCACTCATATAATTCTAATAAATATTTAAACAATATTGCAAGATATTACTTGTAAGTACTTGCAAGATGCTACTTTGAAGATCTAAGATTGAAAGGGATGGCATTAAAATAGGCTCTGGAGAGGACTCAGTGATATTTAGGATAAATGACTTCAGGTTATTTACAGAGTAGTATCACACTTTATCTGACAGACTTGCACAGCCAGGTGATTTGGTTGAGTTCATGTTATAACTTTATGTCCCAGTCCACTGCTTTAATAATCTTCTTGCCTTAGTCTAAACTGGGTCTTAACAATTACCCAAGGAATCATGCATCAACATGCCACTTGTTTATAATCTTTCCCCAACACTAGGTTCTGCCCCTGTCTGATACAGTAAGGAGAAGCCACTCTGCAGTCACCAGATTGAACTGTAGCCAAGTTATTTGCCAGATTTAAATTTCTGTTCTGGGGGGGGTAGTTTCTAATCTCAGTTCTGCATTAGGAACCCATCTGGGTATCTGAAAGAGAGCTTTGTACTTTTTCGCAGGTAGCAAAATTGTTCTTTATAAAGAAGTTGAGCAGTTGTCTTTGTGGCAAACAGCTTGACTGCAGCAAAGATCTAGTTCCTGTTTTCTGTGAAATCTTAGAACCGCTACGGTCTTTTGGTCTGAGGAGGAAACACGGCTCAATTAAGCAGTTTTCCTTCTAGAGGATTGAAAGACTTCTCCTAGGGATTCGAAACAGGCAACTGGTTCAATTGGTGGATTTTCTTTGTGCCAACTATGAGTCTTATGTCTGGTAGAAAAGACCAAAACCTTTTCAATAACTGATGGCCACCGGCTGTTTTTGCAGTGTTGTACAAGGGCCTTAAGAGCTCTCCTTAAGTAACTTTGAGTCAGTGACAGAATAGTGGCATTATCTACATGGAGCAAGATAGCAGCAGATGCTTTTTTGCCAGTTTTGATGCATGTTTTATCAAGTTTTTGAAAGCATCTTAACTGTGAACTTACATAGACACTAAACAAAAATGGAGCCAACATGCATCTTGCTCTATTTGGTTTGCTGTTGAGATCAAGTTGGAAAACTGCCCAACATCTTACTTTAAGTCTAATGTTGGTATACAGCTTATAGCCTAATAGTAATAATCTTTTGTCAAGCATTAAAGTTCTTGAGTTTTTCCAAACAAGAGCTTTCAGAATTGAATCAAAAGCTGCCTTTGTAGAATTCCACAAATTCTACAAATCACGTTAAGTTGCATTTGCTCATGTGTGTGTCAACTAGATGTTGGAGCACTAGGTGGTGGTCTGTGGTGGATCTGCACTCTCCAAAGCCTGGCTATGTACCTTCAATTATTCTTTCCTCCTCAAAGCAATTGCACAATTTCCTGCATACTTGTCTTGCATGGAGTGTGCTAATTATATTTAATAAACGGATGTGTAGTTTGTAGGATCATTTGTGTTATCAGTTCTTCTGTTATAGCCAATTTAAGATTTTTTTTTACCCCAGTGAGCACACCAGCCACATAAGCAACATGTTTTTAACAACAATTTTATACGGTTTTTGATTCAGAGTTCTAATCTAATTGCACCTTGAGTATACTTCTCAATTATGGTGCAGACTGCTTAAAGGTATTCACAGGTGACCAACACTGGCTTCTCACTAAGGGAACAGGGAGGTGCCTGTTTCCTAACTGGTGCTACTAGAAACATGTTCTATTGTCTTTCCCATTCTAGGAACGCTGCCTGTTAATGTAGTTACTATGGGAGAGGGTAAGCTCAGAAAGTCAACTTTGAATATTAGATAGAACAATTATTTAATGTAATTCACCAGTCTCCATTCATTCTCACCTTCCCTCCATCTAATGTTTCTATGCATCAGTCACACTAGTAAGACATAGCTTACAGTAATTACTTTTGTTTACCTAACAAGTGTTCAGTTACAGGTTACACATATAAAATCAGATTTATGAACCTGAATTTTTCTGCCTAGTTGTTCCTACTCAGAAATGTTTCAAATAGTGGAGTTGATATAACCAATTCATCCCTTGGGGCGGGTGTAAGAGGAGTGGATAGCCAGTCACACTCTCCATCTGTTGAAATGAAAGCCAGTGGGGAGATGTTGGGACCTAGAGTGTGTTGTTGGTGACAAAGCTGAAGAGAGATGGAGAGCTAAATTGTAGAGTTGAATTAACTACATCTTTTTCCCAACTCATCTTGTACAGCTCAATAAAACAGTGTGCTGGGCTGACCAGCAGTTTTTCAGTTAGTCCAGTTCTGCATATTATAACAATTTTAACTGGCTTTTTGGAAGGAGGATGTTAAGAGTATAATGTTCTGACCTCTGAAACATTTTCTTCAGATACTGGTGTTCCAAAATAGCTTTAATTATCAGTAACAATTTGGCTGCTGATTGCTGGGCCTCATTTCTCATGTCCTTCCAGCTATTCAGCCCATTTTTGATGCAGAATGACTGGTATGGAAGGTCTTCTGTTCAGTTTCTGTTCAATGTGGCATTACATCTTTAATTGTATTATTTGCAAATAAATGGGTTGAATTAAGCTGATCTTGTGTCTTTCATAAACAGAAACTGAACGTGTTCATGGAGGCTACTTTTTGGGTGCTCTGTTTGCCCTTCCATATTTTGTCTTGCGATAGCTGAGATACTCACTGTACTGGAATTACAGTGGCCACACTCCATTTGTCTGGTACATGTGCTGACTGTTTATGTGAGTGAACAATGATGCAAGACTAGGGCTCACCAGTCAGCATTTACCTTTAATAGCTCAGCTGAAATGAAGTCATTACAAGGAGCTTTACTTGGCCTCACCTGATCAATTAGTTGCCTGATCTTGCTTACAGAAACTGTGGACCAACTTTATAATTGGCCTAACTCTAAAAAGGAATGTATTTTTATTTTACTAGGCAAGAATGTGTGACTCCCGCATATTTACTGGCATGCACCTGATGTAAGGCATCAAAAGGATAAGGAGTCATCGTGTTTGTAGATTCAGTGAGACATTGATGTTTTAATGTACATTACTTCTTTTTTCCCCAGTAAGTTTTTGTACTTTTTTTTGGTTTCAGTCAGTACATTGACTGAATTAATGGTGGGATTCCTTTTACAGCTATTGATGATGTCAGTAAATAATTTTTTTTTTAATGACCAAGCACTCATGATAAAATCTGCTTCTCTCAGATGGTCATTACATTTGACCCTCTTGGGCCCTGCATTGACTGGTATCTTATTAGATATTTCTTTTGGGTACAACATGGGTGACAGAAGAGTATCAGGATTATCTGTCAATAATTTTTTAGTTTCAGTATCTATGGTGTTATATTGCACAATACCATCAAATAATCGATGTTTGAGAATTGAGCCTTGACCAATATGTAAATTGATCTGGGTGATTACTTTGGATTACTCCCATTCAGGATGGAGAGGGGGTCCACCTGTTTCTCAGGCTAAGGTGAGAGTCTTATTTCTGTCTGGTAAAACTGCTGATTGGCTGCTACTGTATTGTGCTGGACTACCATCATCAATTTATCAGATGTACTGTCCTCTTCAGCATGCATAGATTCCACTGGGGGTTCTGTCCCAGTGTTGTCTGTCATGTCATCCACCAGCATGCTAGTGAGTTATTCCAGAGGAATCATGGAGCATGTTAAATAATATAACACCTTGGTTGTATGCTGCTTATTCTATGGGAGGAAAAAAACCCCTCATTTCATGTAGCCTGACTATTATTCCTTGATTCTGTTTGCGTCATCATTGGAACCAGAGTAGCAGTTTTCTGAACCTTAGACCTGATATTTTCAATTTCTCTGAAAGACTGAGAGAATTCTTGCATCTTCTTTGCTTTGTTTGAGGTGTCATGTTATATCTGGTTAACTAGCATTCTACACCCATATGTTGCTAGAATATTCTTCTTCTCCAAATAATGGTATTTGGTTATTTTATAATCTGTGGAGTTTTATTTTACTCTTATACCCCAGGGCCTTGTCATTATCTTTTCTGGTTAGATATATTGTTATCTCCCTTACTTTCTTCATGTCCTCCAAGCGTCTTACTTACGCTTGGCCACCTCTTGGCTAAATCTTTATATAAAAAGTTCAAAGGTATTCTTACCTTCATCTTTTCATTCATTTGATGGAATTTTTCAAAAAGACTTACAGGTAGCCCTTGGCTTATGACCATTCATTTAATGACCATTCAAAGTTATGAAGGTGCTGAAAAAAGTGACTTATGACTGGTCCTCACACTTACGACCATCACAGCACCCCTGCAGTCATGTGATCAAAATTCAGGCTGTTGGCAACTGGCATGTATTTACAACTGTTGCAGCATCCTGGGGTAACATGATCGCCATTTGTGACCTTCCTGGGGGGCTTCCAACAAACAAAGTCAATGGGGGAAGCAGGATCCACTTAATGGCTGCAGTGATTTGTTTGATGACCGCAGCAAAAGTTGTAAAATTGGGTGTGACTTACTTAATGACTGCATCACTTAGTGATGTAGGTTCTGGTCCCAATTGTGGTTGTAAGTTGAGGACTACCTGTATCAGCGTCTCAGTTATGAGAAAGTTTGCTTGGTTAAGATCTCCATAGTATCAGTGCTGATTGTATTTCCTGTGGACTTTACTTCCTCTTATATCTGAGAAGTCTTTGAGGACTTCCATTTTCATGGTTGGAATTGATGGATGTCTTGCTTCAAAGTTTAAATTGTTGGACAATTGTTCTAAAACAGAGAATTTGTTGCTAGGAAAAGGCACTACCAAACTCAGAATCTTTATTTGTGAGAAATTGATCTATTTTTTGTTTCTATCCACCATTAGAAAGTTCATTGCTGTTTTCTAGTGCCTACAGTATGTGGAAGAGATCTAAATTCTTCCAGCCAACTCCATACAGTTGTCAGCATAATTTTTAAAAACTTTAGTAATCTTGGTAATAACAATTTAATGTCAGATAGCCTTGTAGCTTGTGGGTCTGGTGTTTTGTCTTTTCTCTTACTAAAAATAAAATGTATCTACGGAGCTTTGTGATCAGTACTGCTACAACAGTATTTTCCCAAATCCCAAGTGGGATTTGCTAATCATAATACACTGTTGTTTCTATTAACTGCCCTAGTTGCCAGTTTCCAGGCATAATTAAAGATGCTTGTACTTACGTATAACACCCTCAACATTTTTGATAGGATAACTGAGGGACTGTTGCCTCCCTTATGAATCTGCCTATAATTTTAGATATGCTATTTCAGAGTTCCATCATGAAAACAAGTAAATTGCTGGGAACATAGGTCACGACTTCTCTGTGTCAGCACTAATCGTTGAAGACTCTCCCTTGATATTTTCTTTGTTTACTTTTTGGTGGATTGTTTAAGAAGTTGTGTTCTACTTAACTAGCTCTTCTATCCTTTCCAGGTTTTTATTTTGGTGGCTGATGTGTTTGACGTTTTTTAGACTAGATCTAGGGAGACCCACATTCAGGTCCACTCTCAGCTCACTAATAGTTATCGTTTCAGAGATAAAATGAAGGAAAACCTAAGTCATCTTGAGCTCTTGGGATAATTATGAGATATAAATCTAAATAATAAATAATAATAATTTTAAATTGTGAATGGCTTGGGCTTCCTGCTTGGGGTTGAAATGTTACTATGTAAATAGAGGTCTGTAGAGTTTGACATGAAAAACAATAGTTCTTCATCTTTATAGCTGGGTGGGAGAATGGTACAGGACAGCTGACTGCTTTGGTGAGCTGTGTGGCCATATAGTTTTCTCTTCCGGGTCTTGAGTGCTGATTTGAACCTGAGCTGAATATTAATCAGGAGAACTAGAACAAAGAAGTAGAGTAGCACAATTTTTAAAATTGTATTTGTTTCTTATTTATTCCTCCTCTCCTAAGAGGGTGTTCCTGTGTTTGTTTAAAAATAATTGTTTCAGATAGCAGAAGAGCCATCGAGACACTTAGCTAGGGATCTGTAATCTGTTGTAAACTATCCTGAATGATAAATTAGTGCTGTTTTTCCCAGTTTTGGAAGAATTCATACATAACTGCATTTAATATTTTTTAAGGAAATTTTATTGCACAACATCTAATGGGACATAAGGTAAACAATCTGATATCCTGCAGGTGTATTTTACTTCAATCCTAATCCCATTTTACATTGCTAGTGTGAAAGGAAGTACGAATGTAGCATCCTAATTTAAAATAATGATTCTCATTTAACTTAGCTTTGGGGGGGCAAAACAATTTTTTCTAAATGTAAAAGTTTTTTTTTTCCCCCTATGGTATCAGTATGAGTACGCTGATAGTATTAAAGCTCAAGTTTCATAATTACTCTTATTTTCAAGTTCCTCTATCACACTGGTTCTCAATGGGGGTGGTGGGAGGATGCGGAGGGGCGGTGGGCATGTTTTGGGCGGTAGGGGGGCGGTGGGCATGTTTTGGGCGGTAGAGGGGCGATGAGCATGTTTTGGCATTCGAACTTAATTTTAAAACTCCCAAAAAAAATTATTAAATTGATTAACTGGTTTACACCATTTGTACCAGCAATAAAACGAACTTACGCGACGGCTGCCCTCACACACTTCTAAGAATGGTGAGACGAATTTGTATTCTAGGTAGGCTGACCTTGAAGAACTCGACACTACGATTCTTCTCCGATCCCAACCAGCACAGCGCATGCATCAGCTGTTTTCCCACGTGATTAATCGCAGTGCGTGCGTCAGCTGTCTTCCCACGTTGTGGGAAGTGTCGTCAATACAGTTCCACGTACTTGAAGTTTGGATTTGTTCGAATTAAATTACTTAAAATTTTTGCCTTTTATAATTCAGTAACTCCCCCCCCCCCCCATACCCTAAATTACAGGATTTTCACAAAGGGTGGTGTTGAAAAATTTTCCGCTCCTTAGGGGGGCGGCAGCTTCAAAAAGGTTGAGAATCACTGCTCTATCATACTGTACTGGCAACTGGTTTTAATATAAAGTGTAATAGGGCTTCCCACAATTCTTGAATAAATTACTGAAATTACTCAGATTTATTAACTTCTGCTGTTTTGGGTTCTCAGTAATACCGTTTGACAATCCTGATTATCTGATATTGTTCATCTTTGTTCTAATACTCTTATGAATTTCTGGAAGACTTAAACTGTTAAATGTTCTGAAGAAGTAATTCTGCATTTGGTTTCAGGTACATAATTTCAGTTGAGATGATTAATATTTGTGTAGCAATGACATTTATACATTTTTCCTGAACTCCAAACCTGCAACCTCATTTTTTATCTTAGACATTCTTATTTTATAACAATCTTTGTTTTTTGGATTTTTTTTTCTGGCCACAACCAGCATTTTAGTAGAATGAAAAAATCAAATATTCCTTTGCATTTTCTACTGTAGTCATTGTAATGCTTGAGAGGCAAGCATCTTTTTGCAGTTTAAAATATTATTTACTTCTTTAGCAGTGTATTAACTACTCTGGAGCTTTTGAAATCTGTGTAGTTCCACCTGCAACTTTTCCATGTGGAGTACATTATTTAACTGAGCTGAAACTATATAAACATTTTAGTGGTATTATCTCAAATATACCTCCTAAATTTAGCTACTTCATAAAAACCATGCAGTATTATATCTAGACAATTCAAGTTTGGGGCATTTGTAGCTGAAGGTATATGAGCTGAAGACCATTTTGAAAGGTGACCATATAAACATACTTGGAATTAGAGGATTTTTTTTTAATGTGACATTTTTAAAAAGTATGAATATTTGGGTGGAGCAATAGCTGACTCCTAATTAGAAAGTTCCAATTCTATGTTTATATATTGCACGATATACTTAAACATTTTAGCTAGAATCAGTATGTCAGACTCACATATTTAGCTAGCTCAAACATGCTTGATGCTCCCCAGATATTCAACATGGCATAGCTAAGAATCTTAATTGTAATCAAAGACTGAAGTCATTATCAAATAGATGATTGCCCTTTGACAGATGAAGTTTCATTTCCTTCTTTTTAAGCCCTCTTACTTTATGTAAGTGCCTTTTTTTCCTGCTCTTCTTATGGCTTAATGGAAAAATCTATTTTGTGCTCTCATGCCAAATGCTAGTGGCAGTTATTTATTGACATTTTCAGCATTCCTGCCTTTGGAAACTCTAGCTTTCTCTGTATTTCCCATGGCTTTAAGATTCTAAATTCACGTTGATGAATTTTAGAGAGTCAGGTTTAGCTACTATTGAACCCTCCTTGCATTATCTTAAGCACGCACATGCATGCATAGATGACACTTATACACAGATGACACTTATACACAGATACACAGACACAACTGAGTCATGTCAAGCCTTTGAGAAGATATGGCTCTTTAAGAAGCAGGTGAAATGTCTTCCAGGTATCAGTGGAAGAGAATATATGTAGCTCAGGGTTGAACTGTGGAGTCTCTGAGCTTGTTTGTTTGCTTGCAGACATTTCATTACCTGATTAGGTAACATCATCAGTGCATCACAGATGATGCTAACTAGTTGGGTAATGAAATGTCTGCAAGCAAACAACCAAGCTCAGAGAGCACCAAGGACTCTACAGTCTTCCAAGTAGTTTGCATAGCCTGGAGTTCCTCAGCACTTGCACACAGAAATCTCTTGTTACCTAAGACTTAATTATTACATTTTTATTATTTGGACCCATGAACAAGAGGCTTTGGCAAAGCTCCACAAGGACAAAGTACTTTTCTCCATTCATCAACCTGCGATAGATTAATATGTGCAAAAAGTTAATTTTATGGACATTGCTGTGAAGCTAAATAATGGACATATAAGGACTTAACAACAAAATAAAAATGACCACTAGGTATAGACACATGCTTATTGTTTCCATCAAGAATATACCACAAAATTCATTACTGGCAGTCAGGTTTTAGATACACCCATGTTGTTCTGATCTATCTGAGAGACATGTAACTAAAGAATTTAAATTGGGACTTCCGGTGGGGGACTAATGGCTGCTTAAACTATTCCTTTGTCTGGGAATCGACATCACAGTTGTGGGGGCTAGAGCAGGATCCCTGTAGCCTGAAGAATTCTCTGGATGTAAAGGAGAATCCATGAAATCAACCCAGATGCTCTCTGGACAGCCGTTTCTTGGGAGGAGACCCCGAAGCAGAAGTCTTTGTGATTGACTTGTGGTGAGCAGCTGGGAGACAGGGCTTTTCCATCATGTTTGAGGCTGTGGTGTAGCCAAAATATAGGACACTAAAGCTGACCACCTCATTTATAAAACACATTTTAAATGGTCTATTACTCTTTCAGATGAAGAGAGGTTTTTTTCAGCAACAGATAAGGATATCTTCTTGGTGCTTTTCATATTTTCAATGCTTACTTAAAAAAAACAACTGATTTGGACTTTGGGATTTATATATTGAGCAAAGATTCGAAGGGCTGAATTATTGCATCTTTTTATAAAACAAATGAATTTGTTTTTTGGACTTTAGAAAGTTAATTTTGTTGAATATGTACTTGTGAGATTCAAGCTTCAGATTTCTGGTTAAAGATTTCGGCAGGAAAGCTGCTTTTTTTCACTTTGCTGTGATGCTGATGCTGGAGGAGCTTTGTAAATAAAAGTACTCTGAGACCTTGCTTTTTACCCATTTTTTTTTTCTCTGTCTGCAAGGCTTATTATGGCTGCAGTTCAGGAAAGGGAATTTAAAGAGACACACATTTACTGGAAGATCTCACTATTAGAATTTTACAAGTGATAGAAACTAAATTTGAAGCCTTTGAGAAAAAAAAAACTGGACAGTTTTGATAGTGATATTGATTTGCAAACAAAATTGGATATTGAAAATGTTACATGTTGTGAAGTAAGGCAATCTTCAGAAATAAGGGATCTGGATTTGGATGGAAGGCTGGATGATTTAGTTTATTTTGAGCCTGGAGATAATGAGTTTTTTATAAAGCCCAAATTTACACAGAAATCTTTTTTGACACTATCCAGACCATAAAGAAGAGTATTTTGGAGATTTTTCCCTTTTTGGATGCGCAGGAAGGACTTATTGAACCTTTGAAGATATCTTTCATGGTAAAAAAGGACAAAGTGACAAGAAATTACTACTTGAGATTTCACTTGAAGAAAAGATTAAATGTTAAGCTCCTTGAAAAGAAGAAAAAGGAATTTAAAATGGACTTATGGGACCAAGATTAATATGTACAAGTTATGATTTGGATTGCTAATACTGGAATTTATTCTTGGATTGGGATTATATGATAATGTTTATGGATTTTATTGTTATAGAAAATAAATAGACAGGTATTTAATAACGATAGATCAGCTGATACTTCAAATAGTTGGTAAGGTCCTTGAGATAATAGGTTTGTATAAATTTCTTTAACTTTGTTTCTATTTAGAAATTACTTTTGGGATTTTTGCTTGTAACTGAAAGAAATGAAATTTTGACTTTTTAGAAAAGATATTTAGAATTGTTTTTGTTATAGAAATACTGTGTTTTATTGATATTATTAGAGTAAGAAGTTAATGTATTATTTTACTTACAATTGTACCGAAGAAAGTCGGAAGTTGTTCTTTTCTTCTTTTCTGTTTTTCTTTCCTCCCCCATTTTTTTCTTTCTCCTTCACATTTCTTTATCTATTTCTTTCTTTTCTGCTTTTCCTTTGATGTCTCTGTGTATTTTATTCTTGTTTTAAACCTAATACATTTTTATTAAAAAAAAACCTGAATGTGCTACTTTGGCTTGTTGGTATATTGTTTTATTGGTACTTGCTAATAAAAATTGAATGAATAAAGGAATTTAAACTGGGTGTTTTTTAAACTACAGTTCCTAATCAGTGACAGATCAGAAGGGCCATAGTGATTCCCATGAATAACCTACTGTAAGACAAACCTGGAGAAGAAAATATAGGCTTCATGATACTGCCTATAGTTTTCAGTGAAAACCATTCAAATGCACCAGCCCATCTGTGGCCCATCCTGGACAATGATGCTTCCCTTTTGCTTGCAACAATATCCTAATCTGGAACAGTTGCTGGCCAGTAACAACAGACTATGGCACAGTGTTATAGAGACACCCCCCCCCCCCGTGGCAGTTTCAGATGCCAACTCTGACCTTGAACCTACTCTGGTAACAGTCGTAATAGATCCTTTAACATTGCTCACATTTCTTATCCTCCTGTGTAGATCACATAAGCAGTGCTCCACCAGATATTGTATGGGGCAAACTGGCTAATCTTTATACAGAAGAATAAACTAGTACAAGTCTGATTTTCTATATGCAATATTTAGAAACCATTGGGGAGCATTTCAGCTCACCAGAATTCTCTATCACTGACTTCAAGAAAGGGAATTACAACATCAGATTTCAACATTAAACACTGGAATCAGAATTCTGAAGAATTAAAATAGTGTTTTAAAGATCAAGAATTCTGCTGCTACATGTGCTAGAGTCTGTGCTATGCTCAGCTGTTGCTTTATTTATGAAAACTATTGGTAATTCTCACTATTTCTCACCTCCCTTTTGACATTCTTTCCCACTCCATGCTTCTCTCTCTTCTTATGACAAATCTGTATATATGTGATCATTTTTGTAATGAGATGCAATTCTAAAAATATGACCAAGAGCACAGGCCAAAATGGCCATGTTACTAGTTGTTACTAGTATGCAGTGGCAAGAGGGCTTTCTTCTCCATCTTCACTGCATCCTCAGTAAACTACTTGAGCAGTGGCCTGGCTATTCTTGAAACAAACTCAGCTGACTGTTAAGTAGCCTATTGTAATAGATTTGCAATACGTTTAGAAGTTTATTGCATCTGTTTCAAATTAAAAGCCACAATGATTGCCGATTCCGTGAAAATTCTGGGGTGGCATCTGATCAGAGTTAAAGTTATTATGAACTCAGGAAATGGTTGAGATGCTTGTAAGAAGTTAGGCCAGTGTCTCAGCTATAAAACCTTTCTGGCTGAATCAAGAGTGCTGTGTAGGTGCTTGTCAGTTGTCTGGAAGCTGTGATGGATTAGATGAGAGCCTACAGACCAAACAATCCAGAGAGCAGATTCCAGAAACTGTGAATATGTGGTTTCAGGCTTGGGAATGAGGAAGATGGTCTGTACTGGATGAGACAGAGATCCCTCTGAAGGACCAGGTGTGTGACTTTTGGGTTCTGCATGATATGTTGAATAGCAAGTTAGTTAAGTGCAGGCTAGATGTCATGATAATTAAGTGGATATATAGCTTGAGAAGTTGTAGAAATGGCTGAAGATAATCGTAACTTCCACACAGACAAGTGCAAAGTTATTCACTAATGGGAAAAAAAATCCAATATATAGTTCCAGGATGGGAAGTACCAGGCTTGCTATTAGTATTTGCAAAAAAGGATCTTGGTTGCAGTCTGAGTGTACAGTAATGTGGCAAAGAAGGCAAATGCAGTTTTAAGCTGTATCCATAGAAATATAATTTCCAAATCATGGCAAATAACTGTTTCATTCTGTTCTACTCTATGGCTCTTCCAAACAATAATGGTAATATGCTTCCTCCCACCCTTGAGATGGAAAGTAAGTATGTTGGTATGAGCGTTGCTGCCCTCACAGAATGTAACATGGGATATTTTCAGAGTAGTGATTGGTGTGTCTCTTGCTACCTTTTCTTCTCTAGTCCTATGTTACCAACAATTGAGTGTGAAAGAGTTACCTCTGGCGGGCATGGCACACAGACAGTCCCTGGTTTTCTGAAATTCCTTCCTTCTCAGTTTCTGTTTAGCAAGTGGAGACTGTCCAGTGAGTTTGATGATATGTGTTACCAGCAGCAGTGCTTGTGGCTCCAAGGAAAGGGGCTGTCAAAAAGCCAAGGAAAGCACCTTATTAATAAGGTCCAGAAGACTGTTTTAAGTGCCACTTGAAGGTCGCTGAAAGAGTGATAAAAGTTTCTAATCAGATCATTTGCAGAATTCCACCAGCAGCTACTGATTGCCTCCCATTCTGAGTGGTCTTGGGTTAAATTACCACATACTCAGGTTAAATTAATACGATTAGCATACTGGATAAAATTGAAGGTCCCTTTTTGGTGGTGTTCATAAAGGAAGTTATTTCTCAAATGACAACTGCAACTCATACATTGTACTCATATTTCTTTTTTGTAGAACGTTTTCTTCTCTTACCAATGAGAATATCAACTTCCCGACAGACCTGCATTTGGTCTTACATGATGTTAATATTCCTGTTTTTGACAGGTTCCCACCCTCAAAGAAATAGGCTGTGTAAGCAAGGTGTATGTCTCAGAATTGTAGCCAAAATGGCTTTGTAGGCAAAGAGACCAGTGACTGCATGGAAGGGATGGTCCTATAGCAGACTTACCAAGCCAGTTGGAGCCCTGTTATCCACCCTAGACTGGGAAGTGTTCTGCTGCAATAGCAAGGAAATCTCTACTTTCATGTTGGTACACCTTTGACACAACAAGATGGAGACTATGTTGTGAGGGCACATTCTCAAAAATGCACCTCATGGACCAGGATGTTTTGATAAGCTTTAGTTAGACCAGCCTCAAGTTCTATGTCCTGTTCTGAGCACCACAATTCAGGGAGTATTCAGTGAAATGGAGGCAAATTTATAGAAAGGCAGTAAAGATGAGCTGGAAACTACAAATTAATTTTTTTAAAGAGAAATTAAAGGATATAGATATATTTAGCCTTGAGAACAGACAGTTGAAGATGGATATTATATGACTCTTCAGATACTTGAGGTTATCACAAAACCTGCAAGACCTGTTCTCTCTACTTGTTCCATATTATGTGCCACTGAACAATGGGTCGAAGGTAAAACAGATTCTAACTGAATATTAGGGGGGAAAAAAATGTTCCTGACAGTATAAATAGTTTGACAGTTGAAGCTATTACTGAGAGAGAAGATGGTTCCTTTTCATTAGATGTGTTCAAGCAAGAGCTAGATACCCATCTGTAAGAGTTGCTTTAATTTGGATTCTTGCACTGAGCATTGAACTTAATGGTCTAAATGGCCTCTATAAGTTATGTGGTTTTTATGATTCCAATTTATCAAAAGTAACATCAGTGACAAGGAACATCTTTGCTGAGTTTAGGCTGGTGTATTGGCAATGAACCTATCTGGACCAAGATAAGCATTCTTACTAGAGTACTCTGATGCCTCAGGGTGTCTTGGTGCAGGACACAGTTGCCTGTATCAGGAGTAATGCCTACACAGAGAGGCATTATTTTTAGTGTGAGTTACCCTCAAGTAGTATAAGGTAGCCTTCTTTAATCTGGGCTGTATCCAGAAGTCTAAATTTCAGCTCCTTGAATTCCTCTGCTAGCAAATTAATTGCTGAAGTGCACACACAATTGCTAAACTTTGCAAAGGATAGCTAGGAAATAAGGAAGGAGAAACTTGAAAAGCATGGTGTTTCTATTACAAAAATTCTGGTGTGTAACCTGAGTGCCCTTTTTTACTTTGAGATGTAGAGGTGGTTACACTGAGGGATCAAAGTTGAAAGGTTTGGGTTCATAAGCAACAGTAGATATGAGACCATAGACATAAAATATAAGTAATGAAAGAAATGGGTTTATTTAAACAGTTTCAATAATCAATTCCCATTCATTCTCTCATTCACTCCCTTTTATGTACTATTCCTCAGCCAGTCTAATGAGGCACTGGTTAGGAAGATGCCACATGTAGCAGCTCAGGTCAGAAATCTTCTAATAAGCCTTGTGATTCCATCTTCCTTTTATAGGCTGCACATATTCACAACTTTGCCTGTGAGTTAATCTTCCCTCCTTTGCTATAATATACTATTAAACAGTTTGTCTTTTAGTGCAGACTCATTTTCTAATGGAGTGTGATGTTCTTTCCACTTACTTAGATTCCTTCTAATTTCTCATAGTCTTAGAATGGTTGATCTATTGATGTAAACTGGTAACTGCCTTCCCATGATCAAAAATGGTATCTCAAGTCATTTATAACATTTCTGATTTCTTTTGCAATGCACATGAGAAAAAGATTGTGTGTAGGAAGTGATTGTGGATAGATTATAGATCTGTTGAATTTCTGAACAACTGTAGCAAATTGAATTTTGGTGAAAAACTGTTCTTTGTAAAGTGTATCAGTTATAAATTCCTAAAGTATCTACCTATCAAGTTATCGGTGAAACTGCATTTATTACAGTAAATGTTTGCCTGGATCCATTTCTTCTCAGACCAACGTTGATCTGAAAGACTAATACTAGGGATGTATGGCATTTGTACTGCCATCTAGTAAACGCAGCTGGGCAACATCTTTACCCTTTGTGTCCAATGATTGTAAGACGTGCCTTACATTGAAATTTCTTGGAGTTTTGAAACATAAATGGTAATTGTAAACATGTTAGTGTCACCTTAAACCATCACATTTTTAAATTGTTAATGCTGTTAGAAATTCTTGAAGTAAAGTTGAAAATGGAAGAAGAAAATAAAATGTTAATTATAGCTTAATGCTCTGTTGTTGTTTAGAAAACAAGAATGAAGACAAAACAGCCGTAGGAGAGAGAAGGATACCAGAACATTCATATAATCAAAACATACAAGTAGATATACAGGACCAGCCGGTCTGGGGAAATTGCAGTGATGGTGATCTCATCAGAAGTAAGTATTTGCAAAGCTAATTGCTACTATTCCTTTTTTTTGGGGGGGGGAGGTTTGTTTGTTTTGGTGTAATCTTTGTATAGGCTGTTAATGTACTACAATATACTGTTACCAAGTATGTTATAACAATAACATATCACATTTCTTCCCAGGAATTATTTCTGTATGTCTCCTGCATCAAAGAGGAGAAACCGTGGTACAAACAAGTTATCTTGGTGATTGAGTAAACATGGATTTATACTATATGATAGTTTTTCAGTAATTTATATTTTAAGATCCTGATTAGGTTCATATTTTTTTTTTTTTTTAATCTGCGCTCAGTTGTTACCGACTCTGCAGTGACTGCTTGGATGAGTCCTTGCAGTTTTCAAGGCAAGTGTTTCGGAAGTGGTTTGCCAGAGCCTCCTTCCTAGAGCAGAGCCCAGCTGGCATGCGCAGGAGGCGGGGTTTCCGTTGCTTCATGACCTTTTCGGGCGTGCACGGTTTTTTGCGCTTACCAGCAACTACTCCCGACTCCTTTTTGCAAGGCGCCGCCAGCATTTTTCCTCCCACCAGAGTGAGAGTACCCATTTATCTACTCACGTGAGTTTTCGAACTGTTGGGTATACAGGAACTGGGGAGGAAACAGGAGCTCACCCTGCTAACGCGAAGGCTGGACTTGAACCGCTGAAGCGTCGACCATTTCTGGCCAGCAACTTTCAGCGTCATTAAGCCGCTGCGCCATATGTTATACTGAGTCATAAATCATGATTTAGAAAGCACAGTGGCTAGGTTCACATAGTGTGCTACCCTATACCAAACAAACCACACTGTAATTTAGAGTGGTGTGTGAATCCACTGAATATCTGAATTGCTCTTTTCCATAATTATAGCAATATGTGTTATATAGTTCTGTTTATTTTCTGAGATGACACATTTTGTTAAGCTGCAACAGGGCTTGTTTGGTTGTGGTTTAGCATGATGTGTGAGCCCAGTCGTTATTGTTTATAAATCATAATATTTTTGCATTCTGGATGATTCAGTCTGCTATTTTTGTTAATAAAACATAGTTAAAACAAACTATGGCTTTGCATGAAGTATGGCCCCATTCGTTGGTGTATGAGTGGGCAGGTGCATTATGGGATAATAAGAATATATCTTAAGAAAGGTTTATCATGGTTACCATTTAAGTTTCATGTAAGAAGGTGAACAAATCCAGTCCTAGCAATGCTATTATGGCAGTTAAAGAATTTGGTTTTGAACACCTACTATGGAATTTCATTGAAGGATTGGAAGATATAGCAGTGTTTTGATTTGTAGGATCTGTAGTAGATCATGTACATAATCAGAACATGAGAAGAACTTATTTGTTCCAACACGCTGTATATTATAATATGACACCTGTTCTGTAAGAGAAGGAATTTATCTGGATCCACCTCATTGTAAGCAGTTGTGATGAAGGACTCAATTTACAAAGCAATCTTATTACTTATTGTCATCAATAAGTGCCAAAGTATTTCATCAGGATACAGTTTTTGTCATCGTAAAATGCTGAATCAAATCAAAATTGGTTCACAGAATATATTAAACAAACTATGTACAGTGGGGCAAAAAAGTATTTAGTCAGCCACCAATTGTGCAAGTTCTCCCACTTAAAAAGATGAGAGAGGCCTGTAATTTTCATCATAGGTATACCTCAACTGTGAGAGACAAAATGGGGGAAAAAATCCAGAAAATCACATTGTCTGATTTTTAAAGAATTTATTTGCAAATCATGGTGGAAAATAAGTATTTGGTCAATATCAGAAGTTCATCTCAGTACTTTGTTATATATCCTTTGTTGGAAATGACAGAGGTCAAACGTTTTCTGTAAGTCTTCACAAGGGTTTCACACACTGTTGCTGGTATTTTGGCCCATTCCTCCATGCAGATCTCCTCTAGAGCAGTGATGTTTTGGGGCTGTCGCTGGGCAACACAGACTTTCAACTCCCTCCAAAGGTTTTCCATGGGGTTGAGATCTGGAGACTGGCTAGGCCACTCCAGGACCTTGAAATGCTTCTTACGAAGCCACTCCTTCATTGCCCGGGCGGTGTGTTTGGGATCATTGTCATGCTGAAAGACCCAGCCACATTTCGTCTTCAATGCCCTTGCTGATGGAAGGAGGTGTTCACTCAAAATCTCACGATACATGGCCCCATTCATTCTTTCCTTTACACGGATCAGTCGTCCTGGTCCCTTTGCAGAAAAACAACCCCAAAGCATGATGTTTCCACCCCCATGCTTCACAGTAGGTATGGTATTCTTTGGATGCAACTCAGCATTCTCTCTCCTCCAAACACAACAAGTTGAGCTTAGACCAAAACGTTCTCCTTTGGTTTCATCTGACCATATGACATTCTCCCAATCCTCTTCTGGATCATCCAAATGCTCTCTAGCAAACTTCAGACGGGCCCGGACATGTACTGGCTTAAGCAGGGGGACACGTCTGGCACTGCAGGATTTGAGTCCCTGGTGGCATAGTGTGTTACTGATGGCAGCCTTTGTTACTTTGGTCCCAGCTCTCTGCAGGTCATTCACTAGGTCCCCCCATGTGGTTCTGGGATTTTTGCTCACCGTTCTTGTGATCATTTTGACCCCACGGGGTGAGATCTTGTGTGGAGCCCCAGATCAAGGGAGATTATCAATGGTCTTGTATGTCTTCCATTTTCTAATTCTTGCTCCCACAGTTGATTTCTTCACACCAAGCTGCTTGCCTATTGCAGATTCAGTCTTCCCAGCCTGGTGCAGGTCTACAATTTTGTTTCTGGTGTCCTTCGACAGCTCTTTGGTCTTGGCCATAGTGGAGTTTGGAGTGTGACTGAGGTTGTGGACAGGTGTCTTTTATACTGATAACAAGGTCAAACAGGTGCCATTACTATAGGTAACGAGTAGAGGACAGAGGAGCCTCTTAAAGAAGTAGTTACAGGTCTGTGAGAGCCAGACATCTTGCTTGTTTGTAGGTGACCAAATACTTATTTTCCATCATGATTTGCAAATAAATTCTTTAAAAATCAGACAATGTGTTTTTCTCGATTTTTTTCCCCCATTTTGTCTCTCATAGTTGAGGTATACCTATGATGAAAATTACAGGTCTCTCTCATCTTTTTAAGTGGGAGAACTTGCACAATTGGTGGCTGACTAAATACTTTTTTGCCCCACTGTATTATATAAACAGCATAATTCATGTTGGCCATGTTCATACAATATTGTGAGCCTAAATCACATTATTGTTTCATGTATGAACCCAGCTTAGGTGTAATGCCTGAACTCAAACTAAATTGAGTAGGATATACTATCTAGTAAGCAGCTAGCTGTGATCTTGAAAAAGCCAAGCATAGATAGTCTTGATTAATACTTGGATTGGAGATTAGCAGAAAATCTCAGGAGTGTAGATATACCCGGAAGTTTAAAAAAAAAAAAATCCTTGGAGAAGATAATAGCAAACTATTTCCATTTTGTTGCCAAAACAGTACATGCAAGAAGTGGTGGAATCAGCAGCATTAAAGCAAATTTTCTGTGCTCTAGATTTTTGATCTGTTAACAAGGTACAGCTATGAATGGAACAGTTGTTTTAATTACTGAAGGTTGAAATAATTGCTTCATTCTGGCCAGTAGTTCCTTCATGCAAATAAAACAATAAGCTATGGTAATCCTTCATTTTACATTCCAACATTCTGTTAATGTGGGCTTCTGCTTTGATACTGAAATGAACTGGAGTGCAGTGAATGGCTCCTGTACTAAATATTTCTCTGTAAATTAGCAGCTCTGGATGGATGATTGTTTACAGTTGTCATGGAGGATATATTCTTAATGGATCATTCCTTATTAAATGTATTTACCATTGAATAGAAACTGGAATTTTAAAAATCAAGAATCTATATAAAGTTGACATCAAGGAATTTGCTTTTGTTTGTTAAATTGGTCATAAGGCATATTGTAATTTTGTTAAGAATCTTGCTTTTGTTTATTGGTATATTAATGACTGAGTATTCCTTTTCCCTGAATGGATTGTTTATCCACTTACATAGTTTCAAGTATTGCTTCTTTTTTTATCAGATCTTTCAAATTTCATGCTGTAAATATTTCCAGATGTTTCTTTTTTCCAATTTTTATATTATACAGTAAGATAATAAGTTCTGACCAATCTTACTGGCAAATGTTCATGAACATCATTATCACAGTGTCTAAGAACATAATTTTGTTTATTAAAATTGGAGTGCTTTCCTTTTCCTTTTTCTTTTTCTTTTTCTTTTTCTTTTTCTTTTTCTTTTTTATGGTTAAACTCCTGTCATTGTCTCAGTATCTGAGGAATATTTCCAGACCTGACTAGGCTGCTATTGTCACAAATTGCTTTCTGACTCAACCCATTCTTGCTTTCTGGAATACAGCCATATACGTCTTACTTTTGATTCAAATGGTCTTTCATACTTCTTTTGATTTTCCCAGGAACTATATATGAATGGCTTGTAAACAATAAGATAATGAACACAGAGTTTTTGTTTCTTTGTGTCTCTTGATGCAAGAGAAGCAGTACTTTTAGTTAGATGAGATGTTTGATTGACTTGGTAAAGACATTCATATAGATGCCAATACTGAGAAATGTTTATATTCAAGTAGGTTGCCATAAAGTTTCAACTTTTATTAATGCTATTAAAATATTTAGCCAAAATCGGCAGTTTGTTCATCTTTCATTTAAAATACTGATTGTTCTATTTAGAAAATTAAGGGAAGTTAAAATCGTAAAAAAAAATTAGAATGTACAGTTGTAGTTAAAAGCATGATTTTGAAAAACACTAACATGTTTGTTCATGGAAAAAATCTATCTATGTGGTCCCTAAGAGTCAACAGCTAATTAATGGCAGCTAATCAATCAACACATTTGCACTGGTTGTCATCAATTTATACTTCCTTAATGGCAGTGACAAAGTGAAGGTGAACTTGATCATTTTAAGTATGAAATGTGAGTTCCCTAAATAATCTTGTGTTAGAAAGAAGCCTTGAAACAAGATGTTGCAGGTTTCATTCCAAGAACACATCTTTTCTGCCAAGATGTTAGATTTACTGCTAATTTTAGTAAATTAGTTATTCCCTACTCACATTATCCTTGTTGTAGTAAATATTACTGAAAAAATACAGGAGTGTGTTCTACAATCCAGTTTGTTCTGTAACTTTAAGAAAGGTACTAAAGATGCTACTTTAGTTGTAAGGAAGACAACCATAAGTTTAAGATGTCCCTCCCCAAAAAGAAATATTACATATCACTCTTTCCTCCCATCTGTGTTCATTACCATGTTTCAATAAATCTAAGATTATACTCACATTATAATAGTAAATAATTTGGGAAATGATCTAAGTCTTTCTTTCAGGTAAATACTATAAGTTAAAGGAGCAGTAGACATAGAAGATTGTAGTATACTTATTCAGATTTAATCTTCCTGTTGCTCAAACAGGACTTCTGCTTTGTGATATTTAACAAAACAAGAAGCATCTCCCATATATTCAAACTGTCATGAATAATTGATTAATAATAATCCAGTTCTCAAGATTAAATAGCCTATTATATGCTGAAGTTTTACAGATAGAAAGGTCATTGCCATCCATCACTTCAGCTTCAAATTTATCCTCTTCTTCACTAAACATCCACCTTTTTCTTTCTGAAAAGGCATATTTTCATCCATATGGGAAGGAAAAAAGCTTATATTGGACATGTTTTACTATCTTATAAGTCTACTGTTCAGTAAGAGGAGAAATTTAGTTAACTATCTAGATATGCCTAAAATGAATGCCTTTTAAGGTAAAGCATGGCATTTTTAAAAATTTAAATCCTCTATGGTACTTGAGAAACTGAAGTGGCTATTTTTGCAGAGTCCCCGTCTGCAAGAATTAGTGAATTGTCTTCTGAGAGCTAATCATTTAAGGTTGCTTCACATGATCATCTTTTATCATATGATGATTACAAATATGCTAGTTTGCTTTTGTGAAATCTCTATTGCAAATCAGCTCTTACTAGTAGAGATTCCTTATTGGGACAGTTGACAGAGGCCTCACTAAAAGCTAATTTGTGGTGAAGTTTTTCCAATCAGACAAATGATAGTTAGCAGGTAGTGATTTTAATCATGCATAGGATTTTCATTCATTGACAGTGTAATATTTTTAAGGTGACTGTAATTTGGAAATCAATACTTGAATGAGAAAGCACTATTAGCATATTTCAGTGATGTACTTTTATATCAGTCTTTATTTCAATAAGGTCTTCCCTGTATAAGCTGATCTTAAATCTGAGAGGAGGCAAGTATTACCTATCCATTAACTGTCCAAAGGGATCCCCAAAATGTAGTAATTGTAAAGCAGATTAAATTTCACTACAGGGAATGTGTTATACAAGCAAAATAACTTTTCTTTCTTGGATAAGATTTGATGGTTGTTTTTATGTGGTTTTACTTGACTAAAACTTGCAATCCTGTGAAGATCTGGCTTGGAGTAAGCCCCAGCAAACACAGTAGGATTTCCTTTGGATAAGCATGCATAGAATTATACTATGTGTGTGGTAATTGGTCAGTAAATGGCAACTACAGATTGAAAGATGCCAGCCAGCCAGAGACCTAATGGTTTGCCTGTTTGTTTTTACCACCTTAGCACCATCTACAATCCCTGAATTTTTTATGCTTTCCAAGCACACTGCTGAAAACAGCATATTTGAAGCAAATGCTACCTAAAGCAATACATTTCTGTTGTGCATTTTAAAAATCTTGTGAAAAATACTGCTGAAGGTCTATGTTTAAGTAGAATTCCAATGCCTTGGTTGTGTTCTTAGTTGGATAATGTATAAGAAGTAAGAAACTGCCTACACTGTACCTGAAATAATGAGTGAGTTGACGTTGCGGTAGTCTGCAATTTTCTGTGGTAATGATATATTCAATTATCCATATTTAGCATTTGAAATATAAAAGTAGATATTTTGTAAAAACTGTGAGGCACAGGATGTACCCTTACTACTTCCTGGTTAAGAAAACATTAGCTATCTCTAGAATAAGGGGAATTCCAACACAAAATATTTGAAACAAAAATGTGTGGTAATATTTCTAAATGCCTCCAGACTTGCAGTTCTTATATCCAGGTATAATATGAGAGTTATATTGTATGAAATAAATTTCATATAGGCTAATACTGGAATAGTTTGCAAACTGATGTCTTTTACAGTAGTTATGGAAGACATAGCAGTTACTAGAAAATATCCATCTATATTCCAATATCAAAGAACACTGCTAAAGAATGCTCGAATTGCTGAACAGTTGTACTTATTTCACATGCTAGTAAGAGAATGCTCAGCATTTGCAGTCCAGAATTAAACAATACATGCAACAAAACTACCACAGGAACAAACTGATTTCAGGAGAGGCAGAGGCACCTGGGTTCACATTGCAAATACCCAGTGGCTAACAGAAAAAGCAAGAGAGTTCCAAAAAAATATATTTTTGCTTTATTGATTATCAAAAACTAAGGTTTTTGCCTGTGTAGACCTCTACAAATTGTGGACAGCCCTTAAAATTCATCTCCATATTGAACAGTTTGCATGCTGAATAGGAAGCAACAGTTTAGAACAGAATATGGATCAGTTAACTAAGGAAGTAGTTCCTTGGCTTAGAAATCCACAGGCATGGCGGTTGCAACCATGAAATAAAGTAATATCTGCTTCTTGGGAAAAAAAAAAAGACAAATCTAGATATAGTATTACAGCGTGTAGATACCACACTGGCAACAAAGGGATGCACTGCCAAGGACATGGTCTTTCTAGCACATGGCTATGAAAGCTGGACCATCAGAAAGGCTGAACAATGAAAAATATATGATTTTGAACTGTGGTGCTGGAGAAAATATTTGAGGCCACCTTGGAGAGTAAGCTGAATGCAATATTAGATATATTATTGCCCCCTGTAACAGTTCTGTATCTTGTTTTATCCTCCTCCTGTTCACATGGACTTGGAACTAGGTGTAGAAAATGGAAGCTGAATAGAACCGGGAGACCTGGATATATGTGCAATATGGGATTAGTCTGTACAGAATCTTACAATGGTCACTTCCTGTATGGGTTCCACAGCCTTGCAAGAAAGTCCAGTGATGTTTATTTTATCTTTAAAATGTGAATTCTGGTGGTAGGAAATGCTTCAGCAATAAATTCTTCTGCTAGTAAAAATAAGGAGGCAAGTACAGAAGGTTTATCAGAACCCTGTTAAACATTTTCCATAAATACAAACAAAGGATAACTGGTTTTGGAAATATGCAACAAAGAAGCTGGAATAAGACCATTCTAATGTTTTCTTGATATTTCTGGAAAAAACATTCAACTTTTAACTGAAGAAACTTGTCATCTCTATATTGTTGCATACATATTACAGCATAACAAGAATGCCCTAGTTCTCCAAAAATATTGAAGATCAAAGAAAATGGTCTAAATATATTGGTTCCCATTCAGTTAATTCCATAAGATAAGGACTTTTGAGTACCCCTGGCCTCAGCTATATTGAAACTATGTGAGCAGAATGATTTCATAGAGATTTATATCTTCTGTGAACTGAGAGGAGGAATAGAATTTTAACTTACTTGGAAAAAATAGCATGGATAATTTCCTCCAATTACAGCAGTCTTTACCATCTCCTCTGTGAATGTTCTGTTACAAATGTTCAAGAGAACATGAGAAACTTTGTCCCATTCACTTTCCTTTTAACACTGCCTCTTAAGAGTATGACATAATCCTATATTCTAGTAGTAAGAATCCTGCAACTGTTAGGGAGTTGAAAACTAAAGTGGCCAAATTGTATGGCATTGGTGTAAAACATTTTTAGAATTGTAAGTGCGTAACTTTTCAGCAATCCATGGCCAGTTATTTATTTATTTGTTGGAGCCCTGTCCCACCTTTTCATTCAGCTCCTTTCCCTGTTTGTTTCCTGTTGTTTCTCCCTACAACAACAGACCCGTAAGGTGGGTTGAGGGGAGAAAGAGTAACTGGCTTGTCACCCAGTGAGTTTCTATGGCTGAAGGAGGACAAAGATCTGGGCTTCTCTGTGCCCATCCAATACCTTAATCACTACATCACACTGGGTCTCTTCCTGCTTTATTGTAGTAGAATATTCGTATGAGAGGCAGATGAGAATTGCATTACTAACATAGCTAAAATACCTTTGTCATGTCATGTATATTACATGTAAGACTCGCTACTATTAAACAAAGCATACTTGAATTCTCATTTCCCTCCCACTATGTTAGTGAAGTTGAAACACTTGTTAATAACTAATCTAAAATTAAAAATTTCTAGTTATAAATACTGAATGCATATTTCATTGTTAGTTTGCTGTGTAAAATGTCTTAACGTGAGGACGTAGTATTTTTCAAAAGATTTAGATGTTTTTTGGACCTTGTGCAAGTTCAGCATCTCTTGGCTGTTTTTCAGGTAGCCACTCTTTCCTCATACTGTTGCCCATGCCTGGGGTGGGGAACACTCTTGCCTTGAGGAATTGACTCATAATACAACTCCTAAAGCAGCCACAACTATGGGAGCATATGATAGCATTCTTCAAGTACAGTGGTACCTCGGGATACGAACTTAATCCGTTCCATGACTCTGGGCGTATCCCGAGTTGGTCGTAACCCGACGCAAATTTCCCCATAGGGTTCAATGTAAATCCAGTTAATCCGTTCCGCCCTCCGAATTTGGTCGCACCCCGAAGCAAATTTTCCCATAAGGTTCAATGTAATTACCGTTAATCCGTTCTGGTGTCCGCGGACCACGCATCAGGGGTGGGAAAACGGCCGGGTGCCGCGCGGCGCGGCGGGAAAACGGCCGGGCGCTGTGTGGCGCGGCGGGAAAATGGCCGCAGACCATGTGTCAGGGGCGGAAAAATGGCCGCGGATCACGTGTCAGGGGCGGAAAAATGGCCGCGGACCACGTGTCAGGGCGGAAAAATGACTGTACCCCGAGGCGGAGTTCGCACATCGAGGTAAATTTTTGCGGCCGGAGCTGGTCGTAACCCGAAAAGTTCGTTAGTAGAGGCGTTCGTATCCCGAGGTACCACTGTATATGAATAAGGAGGAAGTCTGTTCTCTCTTATTCCAGAATGCAAGATATGGAATAATTGATTTAAGCTACAGGAAGCAGGTTCTGACTGAATGTTAGGAAAAAACATTAGAAACAGTTACCCAAAGATGTGGACTTCCAAGCTGCTGCCAGAGAGCCATCAGTCTGGAAAGTTTTAATTTGGATTCTCATTATACGTATACGTATGTATGTAACTGCCAAGTGGGCGCAAGAGTAATAGATGTTTTAATCCCACTCAGCTGGGATCTTCTGCCACTCAGCTGCAGAAAATTATATATACATATTTACCTATACTATATGACAATCCTTTTTAACTCCAGTGGTCAGATGAGTGGTTAAAAACTTTATAAGACTTACATGCACAACTTTTCAGCAGTAAGCCGGGGCTCTCCACTCCACTCCCAACAAATGATTTTGGTTTGTTTTTGTCTGCCAGAGTTTTAAGGTATTGATCCTTGAGCTAATTGTCCTTCTGCATCATTAGAAAACTATTATTTTCTTACTGTTTTGTCTTACTATCTTTAATCTTCTCCTAACTCTTCATTAAATTTCTGAGAGTTTTTTACCAAGACAATTTGTCCTCCTGTCACACAAGAAAGAGGAGGATTTCTTTTTTTCTTTTTTCCACCTCTCTGCTTGCCCTCCTTCATTCCTCCTGTCACAGGCACGTGACCTTCAGCCTTATGGCACAAGATCTCTTCTTCACAAGTTCCAGCATTATACTTAAAAAGCATTATGGTCTAGGCTTCAGGAGACTGAAGCTATTCATGGGTCCTTCTGTTAATGTGTTCAATGGCACATGGAAGATTGCAATATTGAATGTATAGAAGAATATATGATAAAAAAATTAATACATGCAAAGAAAGAAATATATGCTGTGCATATAAAATGTCATCTAGATTGCTGTGAATGCATATTGAAGTAGGAATTCATAAATTGGTGATAGTTGCATGTTATTCTCTAATGAACGGTGATTATAAAGGTACTGGGATGAGTTTTGGGGGGAAATGTACAAACATTCTGAATGAATGCAATTTGGGGAAAAAGCTATTATATTAGGTAAAATGGATGGACAGGTGAAAATGAGACAAAAATTTAAGGGAAGAAATGTGCCGTTCTGAGACCCAAGAATGAAAAGAATAATAGTTCATTGATGAATATCTGCTTAGGAAAATATTTGTATGTTTAGAACAGACATTTTAAGTATAAATCTGTTCATTTATACACACAGTAAGGGATGAAATAAAAAAAAGCATTACTGATTTGTTTTATGATAAGAGTGACAAACTATGTGAGGGTTACAAGTTGAGAAGTTCTGAATGTGGGTCAGACCTTTATCTGCTAATGTCAGTATCAGATCATGAGGGAAAAATGGGCATGGGGGGGGAAGGTAAAAAAGAGTGAAAAGAGAAAGATTGTAGGAAGAGAAAGTACAAAGTTTGCATGTACAGTAAAAGTATTAGATGATAGGTTAATCTCTCAGTGGAATGAATGGAAAGTGGACATGTGGAAAGATTATACAGCTGCTTGGAATGAAATGATCAATTTTGTTCCATGTGGCCAGGATTTAATATCTTTAAAAATTAGGCTGAATGATACTAAGTGATAATAGGACTACTGTACAAATACTTTTCCTTCTTCATCCTCCCTTTTCCTCTTTTATCTTTGTGTTTTTTCTCCTTTTCCCTCCTTTTTATCTTTGCTTGTTCCTTTTTTTGAAGAATATTAAAGCAATTAAAATTAAAAAATGAAACGAGTTAAGAGGTTTGAGAGGAAGGAAAGAAAAGACAGTAACAATTAGATGGAACTGATGATACCTTCAGAAAAAGGAAGGTGATAAGGTTAAAGGACAATGGCAATATAACAAATCGATGCATGGTTGCAGTGGAGGCAAGAAAGTTTTACAAGGATAAAAACAAATGGAAAGATAAAGTAAATGATGTTACTCTAAACAAGATTTAATTCTGTTTTCATTTTCTGTTTTCTGTTGCCTTTAACTTCTTTGGCCATGTACTTGTTATCTTTTTTCTGTCATTTACATACATACCACAAAAAGCAATAACATAATGGTTAGGTACATTGGTTTTAAGGATGGATGGGTCATGTTCCTTCTTCACAGTTACAACTGTTCCTTCATTGGTACCTTCCTCTCTGTGTCTGCAGAGCTAATGAGATCTTTTAGAAAGTAGATGGTCTAAGTCATTATGAAACAACTTTCCATTTAAGCTGCCTTTCTGATAATCTGTTCTTTCTATTTAAGACTACAGACTATAATCTGTTCTTAAGACTACTGGGCAAGTAGATGATGCCAAAGCTGTACTGGATGGCCTAAATTTTAAGAGCGTTGGTTTCACCACTTACAATTCTTAAAAAAGCATTTGCCCCCTTTTGAATTTTATGAAAGTTTGCATATATTTGCCCCTAAATGTTGGCAAATAAGACAAAACGTATCAGAGTTTCACGCTGATCATACTGATATATAAAGGCAGTTTATGTATAAAGTTTATGCATGTTTTTGTATCAGAGAACTATACATCCTTTTCTTAATGTCTGTCTTATTCCCATGAAGAGAATGCAGATGGGGAAGCATTCCCAATCTGAAAGCTTCAGAACAAAAATGGTAAACATTTAATGTCACAATTCCCTTTCAATAATTACTTTGATAGTATTTTGACATATTTAGTGTAGTCTCTAGTATTTATACCTATTAGCAGGTAAAATATTTTGGCACTGTTGGGTTAAAGTACTGCCATAAAACAAATTAATTAAAAAAACAAAATAAACCAACATATTCTGGTATGTTAAAAAAGAAAGAAGACAAGACAAGTAATTCTTAGAGGAATAACCAGCCGCCTTGCTCTGAGACTTCATAAATTTTTATGTGACAAAAACAAAACACCCTTGATAATGTGATTAATGAAGGTATAGCACACTGACCAAGAATACTAGTGTGTAAAATATTAGATTATAAATTAGTGTTATAAAATGTTGATCACTGTTGTAATTGGTCATAAAATTAGTGGTTCAAAATTAGTGGTACAATGCGTATGTTTAAAACTAGAGGCAAACAGAGTAATATCTTTTCTAAGATCTGGTAAAGCAACTTCAGTATTCATTTCTAGAATTCATAGCTTGCATTCATTGTGACCAGAGTTATTTAAGCTGAATGATATGGAATTTCAGACATGTTTCTACAGTACATAAAACAGCTGTGTCCTGAGGTTCATTCTGGATAAAGAAAGTTGATGCATCTCTAGTGAGATTATTGTATATAGTAAGAGCTTTTATAATAGACAAATGGCTTGTGTTATCTTTTGAGCTCTAGATCCCTGTCTCTAGATCCCTGTGAAACCTCATTGGAATTGCCTCTGAAATTCAAGAAGGGCCATTTATTTATTAATTTATTAAATTTATATGGCTGCCCATCTCAAAAGGTACGACTCTGAGCAGCTAACAATACTTAAAAACAGAATTAAAACTATAACAAAATTATAAATAACAAAAATAGCAGCTGGGAAAGAACCAACCTATCACAGCAATTAATATAACCATACAATGGGCTCTCCCATATCTCCAGGACCCCAGGCTCAATAACAAAACCAGGTCTTCAAGGCCTTGTGAAAGACCAGGAGGATTAGGACAAGCCTGATCTCCAGGAGAATATGAACATTTCATTGAGTTTAAAAAACAAACCCATAAGCTATGTAATGTAATATTCTGTTCAAGGTAGAACATCTAAATGTAGAGCACCTTCAAAAGATGTTTGAGGAAGAGAATCCACCTTTCCATTCTAAATAACTGAAGCATATTTAGATTTTTTTTTTTTTTTTTTGGTAAACTGGAGGCAGAACTTTGCCCAAGTTTGCCTTCATATATAGGAAGGAGAATAATATTTCCACACCAAATTTCTCTTGTTCAGGCTATCATACATGCTGTTTCTTTGTGAAATACAGTCTTGTAAATCCAACTCAGTAGTTTTGTTAATGTAGCCTAAAATTATTATCCTTTTTTATGCTTATATCACATAGGTTACCTCTGAGCAAAGTATTTTTTTTTCTTGTATAGAACCATGAAGTGAGGTGTCTCCTATTATGCATCTATTTGTTTTGTTTGATTTGATTTCTGTACCCTAAATGCCAAGCTTTGCATTTCTCTCTGTTGAATTTCATTTTAATAGTTTACCCCAGTTTTTTTTCCCCTTTCTGTCAAGTTCAGTTTAAATGTTAGTCTTATCTTCTGTAGGATTTGATATGGCATAAAGGTTTGTGTGGTCTGAAAATTTAATAAGAGATGTTTTGCTTCATAGTCATTGATAAACAAAGTGAAGAATGGTGGGTGTAAGTCATAACCTTGTAGCAGCTTGAATCTTCACTCCTGCCTTGTGAAGTGCTATTGGCATTGAGTAGAATTTTTCAGTTTTGACTCAACCTGATGATAATATAATTCAGTCTCCTCTAAACTAGACTGCGAAATAAAATATATGATATATTCCTGTAGTCAAAGTATCACTATAATTTCTACACATTTCTATCAAAAGTCTGAAGATGAAATATGTAACCTTCCACATATTTCTGAACTATAATTTTAGGGTTGTGGAAACCATTTGGAGGAACATTTTGCAAAAATTGGGAAAAGGCCTCAGAAGGGTCACATCAAGCCTACCAGAGTCTGGGCCACCTTGTTACATTCATGAAGCATCCCTCTGAATTGTTTGTACACCCCTAATAATTACCAGCAACCTCAACTACAGTGGTAAATTAAGATGGAAAAAAGGAGTTGTAATTCAACAATACCTGAAGTCCAACCACTATTACAGAATAGCATGTTTTATGTTCCTGATAGTAGTAGTAATTTGGCTATAGATGTGTGAACCAGTTACCAGAGCTAAGCCATAAACTGTGGATTATAAACCATAGTGCCTATGTTTACACAAGCCAGGAACAAATAGATCACAGTTTGGCTAAGCACAACGTATGAATCAGGATGGAAAATGATTAGATGATACTGTGTGTTATGTTATGATGCTCCAATTATTTTACAAATAGTTTTAATGAGAATTATTAGCTATTACTGTAATAATATAATGTGTGCTGTAAAATACTAGGAGTCTTAGTGAATTCAGTAATATATAAGGCTGGTTGATATAAATAAAATGACTGCTCAGAGATTTCTAGTGAATTTCATGATTAGCTGTTGGGGGTGGGGGTAGGTGTGCAATTTTGTAAGTCACCTAGAGCCACTTGCTGGTTGGGGAATTCTGGGAGTTGAAGTCTACACATCTTAAATTTGACAAGTTTGAAGAACACTGGATTAAAGGATATAGAATGGATCATACTGCTATAAGCTGATTTCACATAGCCTTCCCAAACCTAAAGGTGGACTGGACTTCATCTCCCATAATATTTAAGTGGTATAGTAAAACAAAAGCACAATGGAGGGAAAGCTGATATAGTGGCTTCCCAAGCACTTGTGAACTAGAGCAAATTTTTGAAAGCTCCACCACCTCCACTTAGTGAATAAGCCATCATTTACTTTCACTTTACCTGAGTTTTGGTTTATCATTATATGTAAAACCGCATACCTTGTTATTAATAAGATAATCTTTTAAGGAATGGGATGCTTGGTAAATGTGTTGCTGATTACAGTTTTGTTAGAAAATAATTTTACCTTTTATGAAAAATATATAGAGAGGCTAAATTTTATGGCTGATTTGTGTAAGGCTGCTAAGAAAGCTGCCCAGATGTGGTAAGCAGGAATCTAATACTCAGAAATCCTTATTTCTTTGTTTTATTACGCAATAGTTATAGCACAATCTTGCAGATTATTTGCTTTCTCAAAAACATCACTCATATGTATGTATGTATGTATGTATGTCACAAAATAATTCATCCAAATAAAGAACATAATTGATAAACTGCTTGATTTATTTTTCCTTTTAATAGGATAAATTTTGTGTGGGGTTGGTAGTTCTCTCTCTATTGAAAAACTGAATACAGCAAAGTGTGCATTTCATAGTCATTATTGTCATTTATTCATATCTTTAAAATTTATTTGAAAATTTCATATCTAACTTGCAATGAAAGAGAATATATATCAACATACACAACAACAAAATGTATTCAGGCAAGATGTTTTTGTCAGCTGGAAATTGCTATGAATTTTAAATCTAAATAGGGACACCCATCAGCTTTTTGTTTCATGTCTGTAAAATCTTAGTAATAAATACTTGGAAGTATTTTATGCTGTCTAGTAACCTCACAAGTAAATTACGGTGTAATGTTGGATAAGTAACACACAGATTACTGTATTAAGGTGTGCTTATGAAGAGGCCAATAAGAGTGCTTCAGTGAAACATGCTAATTGATTATATGCTGCAGCAATATATTGTCTTTTTATTGCTTTTCCACAGGCAGCAGTTTCATGTGTCATTATTACTGGCTACATTATTTGCTATTTTTCTGTCAGAAATGATTCATTCTATTGAATCATTAATCCAATAGTGGTAAAAAAAAAAAATCACTAGTAATAACACTTCAAAATACTGAGCCAAATCCACTGGTTTTGTGATATCCTGAGAACAATTTAACAATGAAAGCATGTTTTCCTTTTAAATACATGATAAGTAATATTTCAGCTTTCTACATTGTTTTGTGTTTTAAAAACTATAGTTGGTATCCAGTGCCATCCTGGATTTAAGTTGCTGAATGTTCCTAAATCTAATATTGGAAATCTTGATGGACATTGCATTAGTTACTGAATGGGAAGAAAAAATTTTTGCTCATGCATAGTGCAAAATGGAGTCTTTTGTAGCGGCACATGGTCTGTTTAGAATGATATAGCAGACACTGAATGTTCACATATCAAACAAAATGCCGTCTTACTATAGAAAAGAGGTGTCAAAAAGTTTCTTTGTACCTTTAACGCATGTGATTATGTAGTACAAAATGCAGAGTTTGTAAAAATTTTTCAATATACAGGCAAAAAATGAATAATTCAAAACAACTCATAAGTTCTACATTCTATTGTATCTTTTATAACACAGGCAGAAGATAGCATTGTGTTCCCAGTAGGGCTGAATTTGCACAAGTTACACCTCTGAAAATGCCAGATGGTCTATGGTCTACTTTTGAGAGCTGTCATATATGTAAAGATTTTTTAAAAAGAAAGACAGCTGAATGAGAGTAGTGGATCATTAAAGAGAGAGTGAGAGTCCCTGGGTATCACTGTGTTTTAAGAAAGCATTGTGTCGTTTCCTCATATTAAGCTTTTCATTATTTCTTTTTCTTCTTTTCTTAAGCTATGCATAGCCTTTAAAAATAAAGGAAAACATTTCTATTTTAATCTGAATTATTGTGGCTTAATCATAAGAACTTTCAAATGTTTTTGGTTCTTTATATTAGAATTCAGACATATAGATCCTAATTGGTTTCAAGTGCATTTTAAGCATAAGATTCCAGTATCCCTAGTGAAAAATTATCAATAAAGTTAAAATAAATTTAAATTGGTATAACTAATACATTTGGGGGTTTTATTCATTTTTTATTTGACCTGCATATCATTTGTGAATACTCTAAAGCCATTCAGCTAAAAAGTTGTATGCTAATGTTGAAAGAAATAAGGCTACTTTGGGAACAAAATTTATCTCTTGATCCTAATAAAAATAATGAAATTAAACTAAAACAATAATTGTGCATGGCTTGCTTTTCCTGGAGATTTCATATCGCACATTAATTGGCAATGTGGAGCTAGTGTTTAAGATGTAAAATGTGAACATATGCCATGCATTATAATAAGATATTGAAACATAAATAGTTGCAAACAACGACTTCCAATTTTGCTATAGTCTAAAGGGCATCACTGTCAGTTCTAATAACACTGTCATTTAGGTTTACAGACTTCTTCCTGTGTTCTTGCCACTTACTTATTGACGAAGGATAATAGCTCTCCCAACGCTGAGGCATTGAACATTGAAGTATATGGTTTTATATTCAGGAATTCCAGGAAATATAGCTCCTTGTTAGACTGTTAAATGGCAAGATACTTGCACGTTCTGGAAATAATTACTTTATCAATACTTACTTAGGATGAAAATGGAACTAGATCAAGTTACTCTTCCATAGGAAAAGATATGTTGAGTTCTGATCTGAGCTTATGATTGAGTAAGTTGTTTCTGCCTACACATGTTAAAAGGAGTCTTCTGTATAAAAGCTATCCTATTTTAATATCTTTGGAGATTTTCTTTTGTCAGTGAACTGCCAGCATACTTGTGATCACTGAAGGTACTTGTTGTAAATTTGTCCCGTGAATGAGTGAGGCTTTCCTGTTGTGTCTTTAGAATTTGAATTAAATTATTAGTTATCAGTCTTGCAAATAAGACCACAAGAGAACATTTTTTTCCCTTTTAAATAGCCTGCCTGCCCACACATATACAGAGTTTGCCATGAGACCTAAATTAACGCTAGGAACCAGATTTTTACAGAACTACTGTGTTTGTCTGCCTAGAGGCATTTCATACTCCTGGGAAGACCATCAGACATGTCTGACTGTTTTGACAAATATTTTTTCTTTATTTTATACAAAAATATTTTAGATAAGGTGCTTTTACAAATGAGAATTAAGTTTTCAGTGAAAAATCTTGGATTGCCTGTATACATTAGAACTGAAGGCGATTGATTTTTTTCACCTTATGAGAGTTAGGATAAATGTTTTATTGTACGAGTCCCCTATAAAAAGCAGAATACTAGATTCAATACCTAAGATTTCCTAGTATTTATAGTTAAATTTATACTTAAAAAAAACCAATATTAATATATGAGCTCCTGCCAGTAGATTTTGAGTGCTTTTCAGCTTTATACCTTTCCCTGAATTTGCATCGTTATACCTTAAGGAAAAGAGTTTCATAATTTTTAATTTTTTAAAACCTTTCTGTAGCTAGCTTCCAAGTATCCTGAAACTTCTCTTAATAGTAGTCATCTTCCTGCCACTCTCTGGAAATGCTTCACATTGTAAATAACTTGCAGTTAATGGTTAATATGCTACCTCATGGAGGTGGATTTGAGTTGATGTTGAAGATTTCCAGGTAATTGATTTTAGGTTTTATTCTAAGTAGCCTCCATCAGGACACTGCTCTGGATTCCTTGGCCACCATGAGAACCATCTGTTCTAATGTTTGTTGAAGCCAAGACATTCTGTAAGTCATCTCAGTTTGGTGTTCTGTATTGGATATGTCATTTATCATTGGGAGAAATATCAATTACTTTTGCTTTGGATATATCCTTATCTGGTATGATTTGGAATTACGGTATTTGGGAACTTGTGTGCAATCGTATTAAGATTATCTACTCACACAGGCAGCTGTGTTTGAGAATTTTCAGCAGATATAGCAAGCCATCTTGTTGGCCATGGCCACTCTCTTGATTTGTCTTCTGACAAGAGAGTATAGTAACTCTTTGGCTTCCTCACTTGCTGCTGCTAATGGGCAACTGAATATGATTATAGCTCAAGAGATGGAATTTACATGATGAGTCCTACTGAATGTAGTTTAGATTCTGTTTGGACAACTATTCCATGGTGGTGATGAAGATATATCACTTTCTAATTGGTGCATTTGACCAATGTCATACAGAATATGGTAAGATTATAAATAAATTATTGCAGATGTGAACAGATGAACATGCAGAATCCTCTGTATAGATTATGGTGAGTTTCTCAGGATTTACATAGTCACCTATATACATTTTGCCTGGATTATACATTTACATCTGAGTATGAGGCAAAACACATTTTACCTTTCAATTAAATACAATTGTTTGAATGTGTTTCAGTTGACTTTGAAGATAGGTGGCAAGGTGCTGGAGGAAATTCATGTTTGACTGTTGTCTTCCTTGATTTATGGTAATGAGCTCAATTGACTTTAGTATGTTCAGCTGTGTGCACCTCATTTACTTAATGGTCTCTACCTGGCACTTTAGGAGATTCAGGATTTTACTTATTGCTTTCTCTTGAATAAACAAAACAGGATAAAAATAATAATGCAGAATTAGAAAAGGAATATATAAGCCAAGGATTCTTACAAATATGGTTTTGACCTTTTTTATCTATCAATTTCAGAATAGCCTTAAGCAGATAGTGGCCAAATAAGTTACTAACTGTTGCACCAGATATTAGTGGCCAAATTTCTAAATCTATTTTGTGATAGTAGGGCTCTAGGTTGATTTTTTTTTTTTTTTTGTGGAAGATCTGTTTGAATCTCTTAAGAAATTAAAAATTCTGTGAAAAAATATTTGCCTCCTTTGAGATTCAGAATTCTTGCATATCTTTGTCACTAAATGTTATCAGAGGTTCATATAGGTCCTAGTAATATATATAGTCTCAGTGAAGAAATAATATTCTAAATAATATTTAGAAATAATAATATTTAGTGCTTTTTTCATTTATTTCATAGTCATTTAGTGTTCAATGTGCTATTGTGGAAAAAAGCTTCCTTAGTTCAAAAGGCCAATTGCAAGAGTACTTTGTTAAAAAAAACCAGTCCTGTATAAATCTCACAATTCTTGGTTTTTTTCATCACAGTGAAGTTCTCACCAACAAGTTTCTAGAAGCACATCATACCTCACTTAAATAAATTTTTGAAGACCTCACATTAAAGCCTATTAGTCTAGAAAAGGATGCAAATCTATTTCTTTATCAACCCACAGTCAGAATTTCCTAATCTTGAAATGGACAAAATTTGGAATGACAGTTGTCCTGTCATTTACTTTTCAGTAACTTGGATTTACAACTGTAATATATGCAGGGATTACTTTGTGTATAATCCAGAAATTTATTTATTTATTTATTTATTACATTTGATTTATTGTCCGCCCATCTCCCCCCAATGGGAACTCTGGGCGGCTCACAAAGTACATATCAACAATTACAATTCTACAATTAATTACGTTATGTGACCGGCAGGGGTCGCTAGGGGGTCATCCGGGCTTTTCCTCCTCCGTAGATCTTCCTCGCCGCTCATGCCGGCTGCATTCGCCACTCGCCGCTCATGCCGGCTGCATTTGGAGTTCGACCAGCACCGGTATTTACCCCCTGTGCAGCACCGCCGGTTCCTCCCATCTAAACGGGAGTACCCATTTATCTACTCGCAGATGGAATAGCTTTCGAATTGCTGGGTAAGCAAGAGCTAGGACAAGGGACAGGAGCTCACCCTGTCCCACGGAGCTGGGCTCGAACCGCTGGAGAGCCAATCATTTCTGACTGGCAACTCCCACGTCATTAAGCCCTTACGCCACCACGTCCTTATAAATTAGTGAATATATGCTACCTCTACGTGAAACCTATTTTTAAATATTTTCATCAGTACCAGTTTGTTTCTTTATTGAAAGTCCAAAGGATTTCTGCCATAGCTATTTTAGGAAGTGTATTTTATGAACTCCACATGCATAAAACCAATAGTCTACTCTAGAAAGGCATTTCCTGACATACGTTTTCTATAATAAAAAGTAGGCATTTGGTATGGTGGCTTCAGAGTTCTGTCTTGACTTTTTTTTTTTATAGGGGAGGAAAAATACATCTGTTCTGGATTATTTCTGGACAGTTGCTTTTTTGTAAATATAGTGTCATTTAGTTAGTGTCATTTTCTTGTTTTTGTTTTTAGTTCTTATATTCTGCCTTCATAAGTCAAATAATTTTTTATTTTTTGAGCTTTTAGCCATATTGTCTTAATGCTTTTTTAAAAATCCTAATTTTAGTTTAACAGCCTTGAGAACTTGTTGCTTACAGTTAGAATAATGTAGGTTAATTTTTAATCCATGCTTAGAGAAACTTGGTTTGACTCAGAATATCTGACTGAATCTCTGTCGTCTTAAATCCTTAAAGTATTAATTTCTTATAGTAAATTAGTAAATCTCTTATAATGGTTATACTGGGAGAACAAAATTAAATCCACAGTCAGCCTTTACAGCAGTGTTTCTCAAACTTGGCAACTTTAAGATGTGTGGACTTCAGTTCTGGGCAATTCTGGGAGTTGAAGTCCATACATCTTAAAGTTGCCAAGTTTGAGAAACACTGTTTTAAACTGTCAGGACCTTTGAAAACTACCAAAACAAAAATTATTTTGCAAGCATAGTCCTCCAGAATTCTCTTTAGCAAGAGATATTATGAAGGTTGGGATAGAGCTCCAAGAATTCCAGCAACCGAACTATTTTAATTTAGGATAACATATTACCTTGTACACTAGGGCGGAAACTTTTTTATTCTTTTAAGATACCGTCCAGTGAGCCATTGAGATGGGTGTCTCACTGATAACAGAGAAGTTTGTAGCCGGTTATTTACACAATAGTTTCTTGAATCTCTGTAGGGCTGGGAGCCAACTGTTACAGATGCTCACTGGGTGACTTTGAACTATTTTAGAAGGTTGTTTTAAGAAAAAAAAGGTGGAAGAATGATATGCTGCTTTGAATGATAGTTTATAAACATAGTAATGTATTTTTGGACTGAGAAATATTCTGGTTTAAGAATTCTGTTCTCAGTAATTTATTTGTGCTTCAGTAAAAATAAAAATAATCTAGTTTTTAAAAAGTTAGGAAAAAGGAAAACAAGTACAATAGAAAATGAAAAGGAAACAAAGCATATTATATTACATAAAAAGATTCATTGATCTGTTTAGTAACTCTGGAGTCTTGCTATATTTCCAACAGCTATGAGAAATTTCTTTTGCTGCTGCTCCTCATAATTGATAGATCCATAATTCTTCATAAGATGATATGTTCTTATTTATAAAACTGCCTCTCCCTGAGAGTATCTGCCTGTCACACTAGATTGGATAGTGTAGACATACTGCAGGTCCCTTCCCTGAAATATTGCCATCTAGTGGGACCTAGGAAGCGTGCCTTTCCTGTGGCTCCCCTATCTTATGGAACATCCTCCCCTCCAGCACTCTTGAAGGCCCCCACACTCTTAGGCTTCCAGAAGGCCATTAAACCTGGCTCTTTATCCAGGCACTGGATAGAGTAGTGGAGCCTGTGGATGGTGGTTGGGACACCCTGGGAAGTTGATTGAGACACTGAGTTTTTAGTTTTTGTTATATGGGTTTTATAGTTTTTGTAGTTTTATTGTTGTTGTGAGCCACCCAGAGTTGTTTCAAGATGGGTGGCCATACAAATCTTTTAAATAAATAAATAAACATTCCAAATGTTTATATATACTATATATAAACATCTTTGAAGAGTATTTATATTAGTCACTTCACAGTTACAAACTTATGGATATTAACCATTTTCATTTGCCACATAAAGATGGTGACAACTTTTAAATGTTATTGAGATACATGTTAAAGGGAAAAAAGGTTGGATTATTCTTAAGACCATATTAATATTCTGTAAGACTTTTAGCCACTGATCTGTTAATATGGGTATTTCAAGTCTTTATTCTGGAGTTCTTGAAAATAACTGATATTCACTCACTATTATAGTGATGACTGAGAATAATTCAAAATTAATTGAATTAGTAATTTGATAGTATTGACAGATGCTATACCAAATTTGAAATCAAGAGATGTTTTAATCAACTAATATGAAGTATTAATGGTCCATGACTTAAAATAAAACTTGCAATTTTCATACAGGGATTGTCTTGGAGTGTAAGTTTTGTCATATGACTGGAGTTGAAATATACTTCTATCCCAACATCTTCCACATGAGCCTTGCAGCCTTTAATGCAGAAAATACAATTGAGATTTTACTAAATGGAGTTAAGCCATTGCCATGATATTAGAAGGATCACATAATAACTTTTTAATTTATTTCACACTGGTGTCTTGACTTAGTTGCTTACGTTCCATTGCCGTGGACAGTCTGTTGCCGCAGACGGATCACTCCCTGGTTGCCTTTTGGCTCACTGGAGTCACCCCTCCTAATCAGGGCCAGTCTGATTGGCCTGCCCCAGGCAATTGATGGACCCAGTGAAGTTCCAGAGAGAGCTTGGGGGGTTTTCTGAGGATCTGGTGGGTGGTTTGGCTGAGACCCTAGTTGCTGCCTGGAATGGGCAGGTGGCTGGAGCCTTGGATTGCTCCACCCATATGCAGCCTCTTCCTGTGTACTGTTCCCAGGGTGCAACTTGGTTTACCAAGCACCTCCGGGAGATGGAACACCAGAAGAGGCGCCTGGAGCACCATTGGAGGAAGACTTGAAGCAACTCTGACTGGACATGGGTAAGAGCCCATATTAGGGACTACCTTGTGGTGATAAAGGTGGTGAAATGTCATTATTTCTCTGCCCTTATTGCATCTGCTGATAGCCATCCAGCATCCCTGTTTAGGATGACCCATTCCCTTTTGGGTAGGGAGAGGCCCCCAGAACATCTGCTGGGCTGTTGTGAAGATTATTCAGGCTATGGTGGATACAGTCACTCAGATTTTCTCTGTCTTGGACTCTGACCAGGCAGGACAGGCTGAGGAGCATGGGTTATGGTCTGGTGGTGTGATCTGGGATAGGTTTAGGCTAATGACTACTGAGGAAGTGGAGGGCTCTCTTTGCTGTCAGCTTGGTCACCTATTTACTGGTCCAGGTCCCTCCTAGGTTGTGAAAGCAGCCAGGGAGATGACCCGTGGTTGGGCCCATGCAGTAATGTCAGCCTCTTTGATGGAGGGGTGATGCCCCCAGCGTTGAAAGAGGCAGTGGTGCCCCACTCCTCAAGAGGCCATCCTTGGACCCAACAGTTTTTGATAACTATTGACCAGTCTCCAACCTTCCCTTCCTGGGGAAGGTTGTTGAGAAGGTGGTCAGTCTGCAGCTGAGGAGAACCCTGGAGGAAATGGATTATCTAAACCTGTTTCAGTCAGGTTTCAGGCTGGGATTTAGTACTGATGCAGCTTTGTTCACACTTGATGACTTGTGGTGGAGCAGGGATGGTGATGGTGCATCCATCCTTGTGCTCCTTGATCTTCCAGCAGTTTTTGATACCATCAACCACAGTATCCTTCTGAACTGGCTTCTTGGATTGGGGATTGGGGACACCATTTTTCGGTAGTTCTCTTCCTTTCTCTGGGGTCAGTTCCAGTTGGTGTTGGTTAGTGGGGAGAGTTTGTCCCCTAGGCCTCTCCCTCGGGGTGTGCTATAGGGTTCTACTCTGTCCCCTTCTTTTCTACATCTACATGGAACCACTGGGTGAGGTTATCTGCCAGTTTGGGGTTTGGAATCATCAGTATACTGATGATACTGAATTATTTCTTTCAGCTCCTTGCTGGCCAAGTGAGGCTATTGAAGTTCTGTCCTAGTGCCTGGAAGCTGCACGGGTTTGGATGGGGAGGAACTGTCTCTGACTCAATCCTACCAAGATTGAGTGACTCTAGGTGTTTGGACTGCCCAGAACTGGGGATATTCCAACTTCAACCTTAGATGGGGTTGCACTTCCCCATTCAAGGATGGTACACAATTTTGGGGTCTTCCTGGACTCACAGCTCATGCTCAGTGACCAGGTGGCAACTGTGACTAGGAAGGCTTTTGCTCAGCTTCATCTGGTGCAGCAGTTGTGCCCTTTCTTACATCAGGGAGCCTTTCAGACAGTCACTCATGCCCTGGTCACCTCACAGCTTGACTACTGCAACACACTTTACATAGGGCTGCCCTGGAAGACCACCACATATGCCCATGTAACACCTCTGCTTTGTGAGCTGCACTGATTGCCAGTTTGCTTCTGGGTGCAATTCAAGGTGCTGGTCGCTACCTATAAAACCCTACATGGCAGAGGGCCTGGTTATTTGAGAGACTGCTGGTGTCCCGTAATATTTGCCTGGCCGGTTCGATCTGGCAGGGTTGGCACATTCAGGGTTCCATCAATTAAATAATGCCACCTATTGGGACCTTGGAAGCATGCCTTCTCTGTAGCAGTGCCTGCCCTCTGGAATGAGGTTTCCCCCCAAATTCGAACAGCTCCCACCCTACTGGGATTTTGAAGAGCCTTAAAGACCTGGCTCTTTGCCCAGGCCTTTGGAGAGGACGATTGATGCCCCTCTGTTCCCCTCTGCTATTGTTGCCCCTTTGTCATGTGCTGTTTTTATGTTTTCTGTATTCTTTGTTTTTTAAATGTTTTAACAATTGTAAACCACCCAGAGTCGCTGGGAGTCCGGCGGCATATGAATTTAATCAATTATTATTATTATTATTGGTTGCATAGTCAGCAAGTTGTTTAGACTGGATTTGGCATTTTTATCCACCTGTCGAGTCCTTCCCAAGAACTTGGGGTAGGCAGATGTTGTTCTTTGATGGTGTTAAAGGTATTGTTGCAGGATGCAAGCTGTTCCAAGTAAAGCTGCCTTTTGCAATTGACTGATGGTGATTTTGTCAATGCCGATGGTGTTCAAGTGGTGCTCCAGATGTTTTGGGATTGCACCCAAGGCACCTTCGCTTTCTTTTGCCACAGTTGTTCTATTTCTGTTTTCAGGTCTTTGTATTTTGTGATTTTCTCCAGTTCTTCTCTTCTCTTCTGCTGTTTCCAGGTATTACAACATCCACTATCCAGTCTTTTTTGTCTTTCTTATCAACAATTGTTAAGTCTGGGGTGTTGTGTGGCAGGTGCCTGTCTGTTTGAATTCTGAAGTCCCAGAACACTTTAGCTTCTTCATTTTCTATTACTTTGTCTGTTTTGTGGTCCCAGCAGTTCTTGTTTTGCCATGACTCTTCTATTCTTCATTTAGTCTTTCTTGTAGGCCAGTTTGGTCTCTGGAGTATTCAGTAAGCCTTCATGATGGACTAGCTTCAGTGCATCTTCTTCACTGTCCTTCAGATATTCTTCCAATATCTGGAAGAAGAATTTTTTTCTTCTTCAACTGTCTGGTGTACTTGCAAGATTCCACGCCCATCAATGCTCCTTGGTAAGTAGAGTCTGTCAACATCGCTGTGTGGATGAAGGGCATGATACATTGTCATTATTTTTCTGGTCTTCCTATCCAGGGTTTCTAGTTCTGCTTGAGTCCAGTCCAGTTCTAGCTGTGTATCTAATGACTGGAATTGCCCAGGTGTTAATTGCCCTGATGGTATTTCCGCCACTGAATTTGGACTTTAAGATCTTCTTCAGTCTCATGATGTATTCACTACTGGTCTTCTTGATTTCAATATGCTTGATGTTAGCTTGAAGGATGCCCAGGTATTTGTAGAGATCTTCTTAATCCAGACTCTTGATGTTATTTCCTTAGGGCATCTTGATTTCTTCACTATTTTTTCCCTGTTGATGTTAAGGGTGGCACAGTTGTCCAGTTCAAACTCCATTGCAATATCTTGGCTGTATATTTGTACAGTATTGAGCAGCAATTCTATTTTAGATGGTGTTTTTCCATACTGCTTCAGATCATCCATTAAAGGAGGTAGGGTAGCCTGGCAGATGTTTTTGATGTTTGATAGCCATGTCCTGGCTTGTTCAGTACCGTTGACAGAGGAATCAGTGCAATAACAAACAGTAGTGGTGATAGTGAGTCTCCTTGAAAGATTCCTCTCTTGATAGTAACCTCTCCCAGTCTATCACCATTGACCAATCTTCAATCTCACCTCCTTGCAGTATGTTGTTAAACTGTTTGGCAATGAGTGGGTGCAGACCAGTCAGATGTTTCAACCAAAAACCATGCAGTTCATCTTCACTTGGTGCTGGCCAATTCCTAATCTTCCTTGCCCTTTTCTCCACCATTTCTGCTGTTATTACAAGTTCTTTCATTTCAGCTTCTTTTTTGTTCTTATCCACCTCCTTTATCCAAGTTGTGTGGTTGTCATATTTCTTTGGGTTGTCCATAGCTGCGCCCAGAACTGCACTGTTTCTCCTTTGTCAGGTGTTGACTTGTTCACTGCAGTCTCTCCATTGATGGATAGGCAGAAACATTTCTGATTTGACTGAAATTGGAGTTTCTGCCTATAGTGTGTAATTTGAGCTTTGTATCTGCTGGTCTTTTTGGCTATGGCTGTTATTTGCTGCTTTATTATTTCCAGTGCTTCTTTGATCTTCCTTGTTTCTAGGTAATATTTCCTGATCAGGTATTCTTTGGTGGTGGTGGTGGTGGTCCTCCTCCTCCTCCTCCTCCTCCTCCTCCTCCTCCTCCTCCTCCTCCTCCTCCTCCTCCTCCTCTTCTTCTTCTTCTTCTTCTTCTTCTTCTTCTTCTTCTTCTTCTTCTTCTTCTTCTTCTTCTTCTTCTTCTTCTTCTTCTTCTTCTTCTTCTATTATTATTATTATTATTATTATTATTTATTATTATTTCATAGAGAAATTGAAATAAAAATATATGCACAATAAAAGTCAGGAAAATTAAAACTTCCATCTTCATCTAATACTCTTAATTTATATTAAAAAATAATCTAGCAGTGCCCATAGAAAACTACTTAATATTAGTCTGCTTAGAATAACTTAAATGTATTGACATAGGAATATTTATAAATGCATACATAAATCTTAACTAATACTGGACTCATTTTTAAAATAGTTATCTTTGTAACATTTGGATTCTTAAGTATCTATCTATGTAGGTTTTATTTGAGATAAGGAATTTCATATGTATTCATGTATATACATAGACACTTTCACAAATGAAGAAAATTTCTTTAGTGTAATTATTTCTGGATATTTAAAAGAATTTGAACAACAAGCGAAACCCCAGTTTTTACAAATGTTCATAGAAACATTAAAGCCATTAAGAAAGTTTGGGATACATACTGCAATTAATTGAAAAAAAAAACTGATAAATTATCAGGTTCTCAAATTGTGACACAAGAGTTGCCAAACTGTTGCAGAATGCCAGTAAATTTTGGTATATTGATTAAATAATTTCAGTAAGATATAATATTGATGATATAATATTGATAATTATATACCCATAATATATTTGTGTAATATATACCCAAAATGTGTTTGTCTAATATGGCAGATCATTGGTTCCAATATCAAATTAAAAATAAAAGGAGTTAAAAGACTTCCTGGATATGTACCATGAGAATCTTGATAGATGAAAATTCCGCTTGTAGTAACTCCAACAGAAAGCATAATTTATCACATAATGATCCAACTAAAATAGGAGGAATACATATTTAGAGAAAATTTGTTCCAGAAATTTTCACTGCACAATATCAATTTTTTTTTCTGCATTCAGTGACATTGCTATGGTGATTTCAAGTTTTTTGAATATATATTCAGATTGTCTGTTAATAATCTAATATTAACAGACACTTGATGACTTTATCTGCCCTGCATAATATGGTTTTATAATCAAAGATAATATCACTTATAATCTACATGTCAGAATTGCAATCAGGATTTTTAAATCTAGTGAGATTTCATAGTCACCAGGATCTTGACCAGCTTTCAAAATCATAGTTATATAAGCTTCACTGAAGGTTGGAAAACTTTGTTTAAATAGGCATCATTAAAGCAGTTAACTGCTCTAATTCTTTTTCTCTCTTTTTCTTTTTAAATATCTTTAAAGCACAACCTCAGCGTTTGCCTCAGCCAAATGCTTTGCCACTTGACAAGTATAAGGAAGGAACCAGCAAAAAGCAAAATGGTCCCAGAAGTCTGACTAGTGGAAGCGGATTTTGCAGCGGAGTTAAAGTTGATGCGCCAGATAACAGAACATTTTCTGCACCTGTTTCCCAAAAAATACACAGAAAAATTCAGTCCAGCCTGTCGGTCAACACTGAAAGCAGTAAGAAAAGCTCTGCTTATTCTCATAAACCGGGTTCTTTACCTGAAGGTAAGCTGATAACAAAACACAGAATAACCAAACCTCATTCATGACAATATAATAATTAAGCAGTCAACTAAAAATAATGGAAGAGCATGAGTTGTGTTCCAGAAGCAAGTAGAAATCATTATAGTAAAATATCAGTTCCTTCCCCAAAGGAAAATGTTTGATGGAAATTGCAGCAAGTATTTGAAGGAAAGTAGAAATATTTCCTGCTTTCAGATATTTGTACACTACTCTCACTGCTGATCATATGCTTAGAGTTTTTTAAATGACTAACTGGCAGTGTCATCATAGAGGCAAGACAGAATTGAATTGCTTTGTCTTTAGGAGATAGGCAAATATTTTAGAATGTGTAAGAACTTGTAACTTTGTCACTGACAGTGGCTTAGTACACTCACAAAAGTCCATATTCTGGGTAGAAACCTAATCCTGGGCATTGATATATAAATGCTTGTTATTTCTTTCTACCCGGAATACTATATATACCAGCAACATAAATATATTTTCTTCTTGTGATTTTTAATGTCTGCAGTTAATCTAATGAGGTACCTGAGGAAGAGTCATAGAAGTTAAAAAAGAAAAGGAGAGCAAGGCAAAATACCACTTTTAGCCCCTGTCATAAATTTCTGTCATTAGCAATATTCTACATTACATGGACCAATTTTTCTGGAAGATTCATCACGTTAAGGTGATCTTGGCAGTTCCCTTCTCTCCTCTGTTAAAAATGTACAGTGCATAACTTTATACTAGCTTTTACTAACTAACTTGAACAGAGGATCTATGCAATTCTCATTATAATGAGAGGAAAAACTCCAGTGTAATGAAGTCTGTCATATGTATACTGGCATCTATGCATATATCAAGAGCAAGTTTGGTATAGTGGTTAAGGGACCAGGCTAGAAACCAGGAGACCATGAGTTCTAGTTCTAGTCCTGCCTTAGGAACAAAGCCAGCCCCCTCCCCCCAGAAATCTATATTATATACTATAGTATCATGTTATTAAACTGATTAGTTTATTATAGTTCCAGTTTCCACAGGATATGACTGCTGAAAAACTTTTTGCAAAAAAAAAGTTGCAAAAATGTATAGATGCCAAATCTTAAGCTTCTAATATGACCATTTATTTGGAGGTCAATCTTCTCAAAGCGCTATCTGTTTCATTGACTTACTCACCAACAGAAGTTACATAGTTCCTGATGTTAATTAAATTGGCTAGCTAGCAATCAGCTGGTTAAACTTTGGTCTGTGGAATCAAATCTTGTGGAGTCTTATTTAGTAGTGAGGGAAGAACTTCTGCTTTCAAATGTTAGGAAAAACTATCCTAAGAAAGAGCAGAGTAAATATATTACACAAATTATAAATCTAATGCAAATGATTTCCAAAACATTATGAATCAACAGTGATAAATCACAGAGGATGCTGCAAGACATTAAAAAATGAAAATAAATGTAAGATTACAAATTCATATGCATGATCATCAAATGTCTGTAGCATCTTGTTTGTTTAGAAATGCCTGTTCTCAGCTCTTGACATCTTGTCAAGGGTAGCTCTTGTCTGCTTCTGAAAATTATGTCATCTCACTTCTCATGTGTCACCTTTCTGATCCTTTAGATTCTATATGTAGCTTTTTATGATATGCTAATGCATGAACTTCTTGCTTTCAGCCTCTGCAAATTTGTACTTTCCTTCTCTCTTTTATATGTTCTGGTGCTTTCCACCATTCACTGAAGTAATTTAAGTGTCACTTTCCTATTTCTTTCACAGTATTCTCACAGTCTCACATCAGATTTGTGTCATTGTACCTCCTACTGCTAGAGTGCAATAGTCATGTCTGTGATTTAATTGAAAAATGTAGTGTACAATGCATTTTTTAAAACAAAAAGTATAGATTGTGGACTTCTTGCATTGCTTAGTGATGGCAATCTCTGCAGTCCCGGTTGACATTGTTAACTGAATCCCACGATCGTAAGGTGAGGCAACTTCCTGTCGGCTTCCCACAACCAAAATCAGTGGGGAAGCTGGCAGGAAATTGTAAGTCCCAGGCCAGCAGGCTGGTTATAAGTGCAAACGGGTTGCCAAGCAACCAGATTGCAATCATGTGACCACAGGGGTGCTGGGATGGCCGGAACTCTGAGGACCAGTCATAACCACCATTTGTTCAGCACCATTGTAACTTGGAATGGTTGTTGACTGAATGAGCATAGGTTGGGGACTACCTATATATCCAAGAACCTAAAATAAAAGCTAAAATAGGCATTTTAAATCATATCAACCAGCAGACAATATGTAAAGCAAGCAGTGATATACATCCACACTCCAGTCATCAGCCCCTCCCCCAAATATTGCCACTTCCCCCTCTGGCAAAGATATGGATTATTTCCTCAGGTGCTTGTTAAATCTACAGCCTTCCACTTGCCCTAGATTCTGGGATCTCTGTCTTTTACATAGAGCTCAGTTGGATGTATCAGAGAGTAAAGACTATATCTCAGATGCTTCCTTCTATCTTTGTGGTCCCTTCCAATTCCACAATTAAATGATTTTATGAGTCTCTGTGTATATCATTACTTGATACTCAGGTTGGAGGCCAAGCATTATGCTTTCCTTTAGAAAGCTGCAATTCCTGCATTCTGTCTGCCTCAAAGCCCTTGAGGACAAGGTTTACCACTGTAATAGGACCTCATCATGGTTTCAATCCTCATGTCCATGCTTCCAATCATGCTGAAGGCAGAGAAACTCCTGAGCTAAACCAACATTGCGCCACCAATTATTTACCACTTGGTAAAAAAAATTGTAAAGAATAACACTTTCTTTAACACTTTCTTTAATAATAGTGGGAAATTATTCTAGATTATACTTTCTGGATTATACTTATATAGTATTTTTAAAAAAATTATTACATTTATTAATTGTCCAATTCTATTATGACTTTGTATAAAGTTTACAAAATTTAAAATAAAAAAATCTGCACAATGCAAAAAGAATGGCCAGAGGAAACAACTGCCATCTCATAGATCACAAGGGGCCCCAGCATCCATTCCAGCCCAAGGCCTAGGAAAAGAGCCAAGTCTTAAGGACGCTTCTAAATAAGGACAGAGTGGGAGGTACCACTGAGAAGACCTGCTTTCTGGATATCAACAGGTAGTACTGCTTAATTGATAGGACCCAGAACATGCTGACTCTGACCGATTATATAGGGTTGGCAATAACTATGGAAGATAGGTGGTCCCTCAAGTAACCAGTCCATATGCCATGAAGGACTTTAGAGGTGAAACGAGCACCTTGAGTTCCATCTGGAATATTTTTAATAACTATCACTTTGGCATGCTCAGAGGGGTAGGTATGGGTCTTCTATTGGGAAATTTCTTTTTCTTTTTAGAAACAAAATAATCCTTCACCCAGGTACCTCCTTCCTTCACAGTTCATCTCTGCATTACATTTAGGACAACACATTATATTTCCCTTTTTTCCCAACATCTCAGTACTGATCAAGAGGTCACTCAATTTCCTTGATTCTCAAAGAGTGCTTGTTTTCTATGGGTTCTCTGGCAGGGTTTCAAAGAGAATATATATCTGTGCCCTAAGGGAAAAACCTGTATTCAGTTGTATTGTTAGAATTTGAAACACAGGAGAGATACATAAAATTATTCAAGGTACCCAGAAAAGTATAGATGTCCCATTTTTTAAGATATGAAAATCTGGGTTCATCCAATGACACTCATTGACAATAAGATTAGGTTGACAAAAGAAGATAGGAAAATGTTATGGCATGCACTGCCCCCAATTTATTTTAAGGGAGGTTTGGAAAAATAAATGAAGGATATACAGGTAGTCCTCACTTCACGTTGGTAATTGGGACCGGCAACTCTGTTGCTAAGCGATGCAGTCATAAAACGGGACTTCACATGACCACACCAACTTATGCTGGCAGTTTCAGCAGTTCCAGTTGATATCAATAGGTGAATCCCACGTGGTTGCAGGATCCCAGGTTCACATGATCACCATTTGTGACCTGCCAGCTTCCTCATTGACTTTGCTTGTTGGAAGCCGGCAGTAAAGGTTATGAATGGTGATCACATGACTGCGGGACTCTGCGATGGCTGCAACTATAAGGAACAGTTGTAAGTTCCCTCATTCAGAGCCGTTGTAACTTAAAACTGATCACTGAATGAACTGGTCACTGAATGAGGACTACTTGTATCAGTAACCAGCAGTATTTTTTAGTGAAGCTAAAATAACAAAAGTTGTGTAACCAAATGGTGTGACTGCCTTTGGTTTGGTGCTTTTTTTATAGTCTTTCTGGAAGTGTCTAATGGACCATTGTTAGAAATGTGATGCTGTATTCTTGGTCAGAAGCAGAAACTGCTTTTGTTTCTGTTCTTATAGTTAGTGAGATTCAGATTATTGGATAATGTCAAGAAAAACAATATAAATCAGGTTCAGTACGTGTATTTTCTTTTCTTTTTACAATTCTGTTTAATGTTAAAGTATTTAAATTTTAGAAATAGGAATTGTTTGCCTTGAGCTATATTAAAATTTAACATTACTGATTTGACATTAATTCTTGAATGCATTTAACTAGCTCAGCTAAAATAGAGAATATATGCATTTAGAACCCCAACTTGCTTGTCATGTTGGAGTAATCTTTTATAGTATGGAATTATTAGATTTAAGCACAGAACTTATTTATCTTTTATTTATTTGGTAAATTTATATTAAATTTATTATTTATATTATATAAATAGATTTAATATATTTAATATATTAATTTAACATGTTAAATTATTTTATTATATATATAATATATTTATATATAATATATATTTATATATCATAGTTAAATATATTAAATAAATAATATATTAATATTAAATTAATATATTAAATTAATTTTATATAGCTGCCCATCTCACATATGTGATTCTGGGTAGCAAATAGTTTAAAAAGAACAGTACAACAAATAATAAAAAAAAATACCAACAAAAAGCATTAAAAACATTAAAAGCTAAAAAAAATAATTAAATTTCAGTTTTAAAAATATTCTTATTAACCATCCAAATTAAAAATCATTTCTACCATTTGATATAGAATTCTTAATATAGTATATTGGATACTGTCTATTTTATTATATTATTGGGTCTTCCCCATTTCCATTACATACCTAGATAAGAACACCCTACATTTTACCCTAACAGTATATTCTCACATGGGAATTCTAAAAGTTCTACTCCTAAAACATCTGAATGGCAAAAGGCTGGGGTTGGCTATGCTGTAACAATGACAAAGTGGACACATAATAGATCATAAAAAAAATTCAGTTTGTTATGTGACTGTATTAAGCAGCTGATACACTAAGAACTAACCAGAATTGAATGCTTACTTAATACATTTTTGTTCATGATCTTGATCCTGAACTATTTCAGCCTTTTGATTGACCAAGCAAGAGAACCTTCTTTTGTCATGCCTAAACAGTATTTCCATGGAGATGTCTCTCTGATGTCAGAGAGAGAAAATGTCCCATGCTGTATGACAGTTTTTTTTTTTCAAATTAAAAAATGGAATAGCAGACTACAAGTCTTAGCATAGCCTAACCCGAATGAATAGAACGTGCATAAAACTGGGAATAATAAAAAAAAAAAGGTTTTTGTAATGACATAGTATCATTTGCATGGTGCCATCATTACACAAATGACATCATTTATGTGAATGTATGTCATTTGCATAGTGATGTAAAAGATATAATTTGACACATATGATGTAATTTGCAAAAGATCATAATGTAAATGATGTAAATCACTTTAATAACATACTTTCTTTTTTAATATTTTTATTGAAGAAATTTTTAACCAGATAAAAACAATACAAATGTTAGGAAAGAAACAAAGAAAATAAGAATAGTGAACAAGTAAGAAAGAAAAAAGAAAAAAGATTATAAAGAAGCACCTTCCAATCTTGACAGCAGTTATAAATGCATCTCATACTTTCATATTTAATGGACATTCTTGAAAATCAGCAGCCCTGTCCCCAGTTAATCTGTTAGAATGAAACCTCTAACCTTGGACATAGTTGTTTTAGATGGCCTCATCAAGGGAATACAGTTCTTTAGCTAGGTGAATTCCTTTCCTTTTTTTCTAAGTAGGTTTCCTTTTAGAAACCTAGAACCTATTTTGACTATTATTTTTGTATCACAATAATTGTCCTGGGCCTGGGTTAATGTGTTAGTGGAGCCCCTGTTCTGTATGTGTTTTATTGTTGTGGCTGTTTTTGTTTATTATGCTCTATTATGTTTCTAATTGTTTTAAATTTTATGTTGGGTGTTGTAAGCCACATTGAGTCTTTGGAATGGGGCGGCTATAACAAACCTAATTAAAATACTAATGCTCATGATGACGACGACGATGATGATGTAATTGTATGTTGCGTTATTTTCACAATCATTTCTCTTCATGTAATGTCATTGCCATTAACTGAATGGCTGCTTTATTTTGTATAGTTGTAGTTATAATTTATTGTAAAGTGTCTTGGAAACTTGAGAAAGATTTATAACTGAAATAATTCTTTTCCTCTTTTATTTGGCATTCGTTGTCAAGGTAGAGAAAAAAAGTTAAGCTAATTTTGAATTATCAATACTTAGACACCTATTTGTTCTTAACTGTTCCTCATTTACATTATTTTTAAAAAATCAGAGAGGAAATTGTTAGTTTTGTTCAAGTACAGTCTCCATGACAACAGTCTAATTAATCCCCATCAATCTGGCTTTGGTCCTCTTCACTGAACTTGTACTCCCCAGCTTCATTTCATGTGTCATATCTGCTAAGCACTGGATGAAGGTCACTTGTAGGTATGTTTATTCTTCATAAAAAAAAATAGTAATATATGTAAGCATTCTTCCCACTCTCCCATCTGGCTGGTTCTTCTTTCCTGTTTTGTTAGCAATGAACATTTTCTATTCTTAATTCAACTTTTAAGTGTTTATGTATCTCTGTCCATTATTTATAGAAATGAGATAACAGATATAACTAAAGCTATTTAAAGCAAAATGCATATGTAATGCCAGTGGCTAATTTCTTTTGATTCTGGATGAATCAGACATGCATCTCTTCCATGCATTACCAGGTTCAGTTATAAGTGACACCCTGAATAATCTTTTTGGAGGGGTTTTTTTTTTCCACTTTTCAGCCCAATTTTATTTTTATTTTTTTATGATTAGCATTTCCTTCATTAGCATGAAAGAAGATTGCCCCCCCCCTTTTTTTTTTGGTTTTTGTGTTGCAGATGCATTAATGTATGGATTGGGGCCATAAATCATGTAGGCTAGTCTTGAAGCAAGAGTGGTAAGTGCAGTGATGTGCACAAAAAACTGCAGAATAGGAGTACTGGTAGGAAAAGATTATTTGAAATAACTATCGTTGTTCCTCTTATGGAGAATGAGTAGCTGGCATGTCCAAATTGAATAAAATGGGATACATTTGGTGATATAACAACATGTTCCTTGAGAACTGAATCTTTATCTTTGCTGGGCCTCTGAACTTTACTGCTAAGCCTCTGAAATCTTTTTGAAGCATTTATTTATTGATCCATTTTTATTTATTTGTTTCATAAACTGCCTTGCTTCAGAGGTTTTAGGGGGTATACAAAATCCAACCAGTGTAAAACATAATATAATGAAAACAAACTAATCAATATGGATAGATCTTAATCAGCAAAAGCCATTCAAAAAAGCCAGATTTTAACTAAGAGTAGGGCCATTCTTGCTTCAGGAGTAGGCTATTTTAAGGGAGGATTGCTGCCACCTGGAAGTGCTTCCTTCATATCTTCTCATAATGTGTCTCCTAATACATGCAAACTATGTAATGTGGAAGAAATGAAGATGGTTTTGTTTACTCTTAAGATGTTTTGTTTTCTCCAGAGTGGACATTGAGAATGTAGCATGAAATTTCTGTTCTTCTCTCTCTTCCTTCCCTTCTCTGTCTACTTTCTCAAGATTGCTGTGTACACTGTATTTTGGCCTGCTTGTTCTGTGAATTCGTCACCCTCTGTGGCCTCATCCTGGAGCAAACATCATGTGGAGTCTGCACAGGAGTGGCCTGCTGCTGTGGGGAAGAAATGGGAGATGACTGCAACTGCCCATGTGACATGGACTGTGGCATTATGGATGCCTGTTGTGAATCAGCAGACTGTTTGGAAATCTGTATGGAATGTTGTGGGATTTGTTTCCCATCATAAGTTTCTATTTATCCTTTGTCTTTTTGTTGATGTTTTTCATGTCAGGGCTCTTATGTGCATCTCTATTTCTAATAAATTCTTTCAAAAGGCACTATTAAATGTTCTCACAGCAACCTACTTCTTCACACTGGTAATGTCATTGGAAAGAATTTTTGAATAGTAGGTCATAAGAATAAATGCAGGACAAATCATTCACACAAATGAAACAACAATCTGATGATTGTATCTGGAAAAAGACAGGAAGGCTAAATCCATTAAATTTTTTTGTTATTTGATCTTCGTTTTCAGAGCTGGACAATCAAACCATAATGTTGAAAAAAATTATTTTAGTGACTCTTGATTAGATAAATTTGTAACAACCTGTTTTCAAACAAATGCATTTTGCTTGATTTATTAAATATACTTTATATTAACTGGAATGTGAACTGCTTTATCTGATCTAGTAATATATATTATTAAAGTCTGAAGAGTAACCTTGTTCATGTTTTATAGTACACTTTTGTTCACATCTATTCTAAGTAATGATTGCAGTCTTAAAAGTAGTATTTACTTCTATAATTTTTGTATACCATATGTAATATTATAAAGAATTAGGGTTGGTTCTTCCTTCCTCTTTGAAAGAATAAGGCTAACTGTACAAGAATGCTTTCCTATGCAAAGAATAAAAAAGATTTAAGTAGAATTTTAAAAACCTTAAAATACTATATGAAATCATTATGCAAGACATTTTAAAACACTGTATAGATTTAATATAATATTTGAAGTTCTTTAAAGGAGAAGGAATATATTTAGGAAAAGATAATGCATATCTTGATTTAAATATTCCTAAATTGTTCTCATACAGTAATTAAAATCTAGTCTAATGTTTTTAACCAGTAACAGAATTTTCCATATCTTGGAATATTGTAGTGTACATTATGTCTTCTTGGAATTTTTATTGAACTTAATAGCTTAAATATACTGTTTAGATCCTTTTAGCTATTTTCATTTGTGTCAGTATTTTCTGATCTCAATCATTATCAACTATTCATTTTCATTTAAAGAATAGTCCATCTTTATAGTAAATAAAAATGAAATAAAAATTAAAATCTGAATTAGAAGCACTGATTTATAAATATTTACTACCAAGTTGTTCCTGACAAGAAAATTTAAGATATTTATACATGTTCTCAATGTATCTGCTTGCATATGTTAAAAGCTATTAATGGTTACTATTCTCATTCATATTTGTTGATGCTGCAACAATCGTTCCACTCCCAGAAGGGGCCTCTGTTTGATTTTCCGTGATCTTCACTTATCCTTTGGTCTTTGGTTCATGTGAAATTCCTTGACCTTGAGTTTTAGTGCATTGGCAAATGAGTTAAGGGAAGAGCGGGAATAACTTCTGCCCAACCTTTTGATTAAATGGATATCTGAAAAATGCAGGTGGATCTCTGGACCCAAACGAGTGATTTTACACTGATAGAATTTAAAGAACATTTTATAGCCAGCATTTTTAACAAAGTTTAAATTGAGTAAACCAATAAGATCAGTCCGTAGGCTCTTAGTTATAAATTTTGAAAGGTTGAACCATACTTGGAAATGAAAGAGGCATTTGGATTGTGCCTTGAGTTATTCATTTGGGGTTCTTTAAGCATATGACTCTATTATTATGGCAAGCAAGAGATTTGTTACATATTGGAAGTTCTTTCCTATTACAGAGCAGACAGATCTTTGGATAAAGGGGAATATACACTGCCCCGAGCAGTCATGCTTTCAGCCATCTATTTAACACCACACAATTATGTTTACTTCATTATTTAAAATGGATTAGCAATGCCAAACAAAACATTACAGATCATTAGATGAAAAAAAAAGAACATATGTCCTCATCTTGTTTTTACTGCAACTACGCTACAGTAAGCTTTGCTTGGCTTTGTCTTGTTTAGAATAGGATTGTATATCAAGCTTCAGTTAATTCAGACATATAAATAACTTTTGTGGCTAATCTAGTACTATGTTTATCTGCTAAGACTAAGTTTTTATCAACTTGGTACTAGTGCATTTGCCATTTCGTGCTCTGTTGAATATTTCAAAATTGCATCATACCCTGTAGAGTATTATGTCATTTTGAAATTAAAAATATACTACCCATCCCATCTTAGAAAGTGATTATAGTTTTAAAACAAATGCAAGGGAAGTGTATCTATTTTGCTAAAATGTCAAACTACTTAAATATAATACTTCCATATGTATTCTTCAAATGGATATCTCTTTACTAGAACCTAGTACATCTGTGAAAACAGAGGTTTTCAGCAGAAACAGGATTACAAATGTTTCCATTAAGTTTAATTCTCCAGACTTTCTATTAACTTGTGTGTGCGTGTATATTTGTGACAGTGGTAATATTCAGAATATGATGATGGTTCTGTGAAGAAAGGAGGCAGTGCTTCCTTTTGGTTTCTGTTACAATCATGACTGATTATTCTGTTTGTTCACTTTGGAAACCTCGGATATTATGAGTGGAACAATTTAGCATAACTTTGTGAACTTCAAGATCTTGAAGAAATAGTTTTGGACACAGTAATTTTATTCAAATTATCTGTAATAAGTGCATTAAATAATCACTTTAATCACTTTGCAATTCTTTTTTATAAGGGATGGCAGGTAAAATTGCATGATTGCATTTGATGTTCCTTAGGTAATTAAAACTTTGTGTGTTAGCTTGAATATACAGTAGAAAATCTTATGTAATCTATATTCTCTACTTTGAAAGGGAGGTAGATGGCCAAGACTGAAGTTGACAGGAATATACATCTATTCTGCATGCATTCTTGGAGAGGAAAAGGAAGGAATCTTTAGTATTACTTCTTGTAACTTGGAACAGAACTATTCTGCTTATTTTCTCAGGATTATTTTGTATCATCTCTCCAACTCTTCTACAGTATGTCAGTATCTTAAGTTTTAGAAGCCTGAGACAAATATCTTCAGTAATAGTTTAGAAAAAAAATAGTTAATTTCTTGAAGTGGTATGTCCCACATATATTTTCCTTCTAGTCCTTTCAACTTTGGTTTAACAAAATTATGACACAATGATAGACCAAGCTTATGATACCCTTAATTTACTAACATAAATTCACAATTGGTTGAACTCATTCAACCAATTGAACCAACAAAGTAGACTGTATTATAATTGAATAAGTTATGGGAAGCTTGCTTTTCTAGAGAAAAGTGTGTGTTAGTCGTAAAGGTGGTCTATAATTCTTTGGTGAGAGCCAATTTGGTGTAGTGGTTAAGGCATCAGCCGAGAAACCAGGAGACCATGAGTTCTAGTCCTGCCTTAGACACAAAGCCAGATGGGTGACCTTGGGCCAGTCATTCCCTCTCAGCCCTAGGAAGCAGGTTGTGGCAAACCACTTCCAGAAAAAGTCTTGGCAAGAAAACTGCAGTCGCCAGGAGTCAACACTGATTTGAAGGGACCAAATTAAATAAATAAAGACTGGCCTACTTACCAGAATTCTTGAGAGTAGAAAAGATTTACCTACATACCATACACTATGGTTTACAAACACAATGATTTGGGTCACTAAACATATTATATCAAGTTCAAACAAACCAAATTATTGGTTAGAGTGATGTGTGAACTGAGTCTTAATCTGTCATGTTATTCTCAGTTCCTCAGCAAATTGCAATATGGTTTTGAACTTTCAGTGCTTAATTGCCATGCTATGGACTAACATCATTGTTCCACTCCCAAATTTTGATACAGTTCTAAAATATTGAGAAATGTTATATTTCAAGCTTTCTCTGTTTTTTAAAAGCATGTGATTTTTTTTTTGCACTGGTATTTTCCACACAAAATTGTACAATAATATATTAAAAACTAAGGAAGAATCTACTATTATATGTTTAATACTTTATTTCCAGCTTCTGCACCAAGGCCAGCCTTCATTTATTTAGAGGTAAACATTCTTGAGGCATCCAAGGGGTGAAACACAATGTGTACTTAGAAACCTTTAAATGAAATGCAAAATCAGTTTAAAATAAGTGTTTTGGGGTCATAGCCTTTGTGCCCTGTAATAGTTGCTTTCAAATCACTCTGCCAACCTTTTGTTGCTTTGCTTACAACGGAGTCCTTGATTTGAAAATAGATGAAGTAGGCTTCAGCTGCATTTATGAGAAAATCATTGATTACTTCATTAAAAGTATATTTTTAAATCATTCTAAGGTCAACCATGCACATTCCATTTACAATCCTAAATTGCATACATTTACATCACAAACATCCCCCCTCCCTCCACTGCCCATGTATTTTCTTAATAGTTTTATGTGTTTACTGACTTTTCTTTAGAGCTGAATTGGCTAGTATTGTACTACAGTAGGAATGCTTTTTCCTATGTAGCAGCAGCGATCTCACTGCCCACGTGCTCAGAGATTCTGAGAAACAGCTAGACTGAATTCCGGTGTTTGCTTTTCAACAACTGCTTTTTCTCCAGTGTAGACTTACAAAGTAGTATTTTTATTTTGCTTATCTTGCAATATTGTAATGTTACATTTATAGAGCTGTCATGAGTTAGAGCAACTTTTACCAATTGTATTTTAACACCTTAAATCAGGAGCAGCCCTCTTATGACTTTATACTTGATTCTTTTCACAAGGGGAATGAGTTACAGATTTCGTCTTAGAGATGTCCTCGCTGGCTATTCTGTGCATACAATAGGAAGGCATTTGGACAATAATTTTTAAATTATAAGGCATCATTCAATAATGCTGTGCCTTATTTTAATTTTATTTTCCTCTTAAATGGGAGGCTTTGTTTATTAGTGACTGATACTTCTGCTGTGAGATATTTATTAAACATAGAGCTATCTGAGGGGGACGCGGTGGCGCAGTGGCTTAATGATGCTGAAAGTTGCCGGCCAGAAATGGTTGACACTTCAGCGGTTCGAGCCCAGCTTCATGCAGCAGAGTGAGCTCCTGCTTCCTCCCCAGCTCCTGTCAACCCAGCAGTTCAAATAGATAAATGGGTACTCTCACTCCAGTGGGAGGAAAAATGCTGGCGGTGCCTTGCAAAAGGAGACGGGAGCAGTTGCCAGTAGCGCGGAAGCCGCGCACGCCCGAAAAAGGTGTGAAGCAACGGAAACCCTGCCTCCTGCACTCGCCAGCTGGGCTCTGCTCTAGGAAGGAGGCACTGGCAAGCCACTTCCGAAACACCTTGCCTTGACAACTGCAGGGACTCGTCCAGGCAGTCACCGCAGAATTGGTAACGATTGAGTGCGGATTAAAAAAAAAAAGCTATCTGACATGATGAACTATATGGTTAAACTCTTTTAAGTTTATAATGAAAATCTTTTTGTAATAAATGGACACCATGAATATGGTGAAAAATAACTATTTTTCAATTGTTAAAGCACCCTGGGAAAATTTAGCTGCTGTAGTCCAATCAAACAATTAAAAGTAAAGTGGGTATAAATTGTAGCGGAGTAGATAAAACTGGGGTAAGCCAGAGATGTCTGTGAGGGTGAAGGTGGTCAAAAAGTCAAGGCAGTGGTTGAAACCATGTGATTGAAGCCCCATCCATTTTTACACGTCATGCGTGCAACACACATTAAAAAGTGGAAGGCCTTGTATTTCATAGTCGTGATCACTCTCTTGACTTTTCAGCCCCTGACTGTGGAGGTTGTTAGGGGAAGCTCTCTGGCTATAATGTAGATTGTTGTATCTCTGGGATGAAAATGGTGAAACACTCTGCAGATGCGATGTAATAGTATGTGAGATGACCTTAGGAGATAGGGTGAAGAGATGCAGCCAAGAGAATGGTCAGATAAAAGGCAACTTCACCCGCAGCAGGAATGTGGCAGGGCAAGAGGCTCAGAAGGGACTTTCCCTTGTTTCTTGGGCTGTAAAGGGGATGTGGGGGGAGAAATATGCTTTCAGATTTGCAAGATCTTGTTAATCTAACTTGACAATAAAGTAGAATTAGTTCATCTGGCCATGTTTCCTGTCTGGTCTACCTGGTAAGACTGACATCAGGGAAGAATTTTACATGGAAATCTTGTTAGTTTGGATGCAGGGAGCTATATTATGCCCACATTAAAGCTTCATTTCTAAAAGGGAAAGAGAGTTCTTTGATGCAGAGCTTAACAGTATGCAACTTTGGGGAAGGGGGATGCCTTCGAGAGTCTTGACTCCTAGCAACTGCCTGGACATGTCCATGTAGTTTTCTTGGCAGGATTTTGCAAGTGGTTTGCCGCTGCCTGCTTCCTAGGGCTGAGAGAGAGTGATGGCCCATGATCACCCAGCTGGCTTCATGCCTAAGGCAGAACTAGTGGGACGAGAACTCATGGTCTTCTGGTTTTTAGCCTAATGCCTTAACCACTACACTAGACTGGCTCTCATATACAATTTAATATTCCTTTTTATAAAATACTAATTGGCAAACATTGTTTATATACCTTTTCCAGATATAAACTTTCAATAATTTCCAAGTGCTGTGAGAAAAGGGTTGCAATATGAGAATACATGTGATCCCAGAAATTGACAATCTTGCTCTTAAGAAAATCAGTGCATTTTTCTTAATGCTGGGAAAACGTCTTTTTTTTTAAAAAAACATCCATTGGAGTGTATTAGAATGAAACCATTGAAGTATTGCTCCAATCCTTAAAGTACTCTACTTGTACATAATCCATTATTATTATTATTATTATTATTATTATTATTATTATTATTATTGCTGCTGCTGCTGCTGCTGCTGCTGCTGCTGCTGCTGCTGCTGCTGCTATTTAGGTTTGGTGCTGCATAAGAAGACTGCAAATTTAGTGTAAAGTGAATTATGATTAAACAATATGGTTTTGCCAGTGTACCTATAAGATATAACTCTTAATATACCTGTTCTGTGATGTGAAGGATAAACTTCTTGATTACATAATAGGCTTCAAGAGATGGCTCATAATCTACAATAACCTTCAAGGTCACGATCACTGTCTGTAGCAGAAGAAATCAGATAGTTGGTAACCAAGATACAAGGTTTGGTTGCAAATAACTTTCTTAACTGGACTCTAAATATAAGTAAAGTAAGGGATGTTTAAATTGTTCTGTTTATTAAAACAAAGTTTAACAAAACATATTTACACAATTACATTTCAGTAAACTTTACGCATTTAACTATAACACACATTCTTATTAAAATATATATTAAAGGCCCATTCAAAAGCAAATTAGATGTGGTAAGGCATTACTTTTAATGTAATTGTACTCAAATTAATGAAGAAAATTAAATTCCAATCACTGGGAACAGAATGAAGCAATGGTGAAAACCAGACATACAGATTACTTAAAGCAAAGCTGTGAAATGCATAATAGAATTAAAACAATCCTTTATTCAAATTCAATGCTTAAAAAAGAACAAGTCCATCATCTGGAAATTTGACTTGTAGCTTGACATTAAAAATAATATGAGTAGAATTTTCAGTGGGGTAAGCACAAAACTAGTTCAAGTGGTGTCACTCTCAATTAATGTACTCGGGTGGTGTGCCCATTAAAATTCCCACTTGTGGGTTCTGTTCTGTATGCAAATGGGGTCATTACCCTGAGAATTTAATTGGGTATGACACAGGGAGTAGGAATTTTCCTTTTAAAATGGATCTACTTGCACACATTTTCACTAGGAATTTTATTGCTATACATCTTTTTATTTTTTGGCTCTATAAATATTTACCAAAAATCTCGATTGTCTTTATTTTTAACAGGTGATTCATAATGCATCAACATGGTTTTATATCATTGTGGCTTCTTGTGTTTGCAAAACTTATTAAAATATATTTGATGTGTAGGTATGTGCTTTGTTTAGCATAGTATTGTCCTTTAGTCATTTTTAAGGCTATTCAATGGTGTTTTCTATGAAAAATGCTATAAAAACAAGGTTTTGAAAGTTAAGAACCAAAGACAAACACAAAAGGTGTCATATCTATAATAATTTATTTTCTATACATTCTGGTTATCAAAAGTTGTCAAGCTGATTTTTTTCTTTAGAAGCAGATTTTTAAAAGATAATGTTTTGTCTTTATAAGCAGTCTTAAATCAAAGCTGAATTAAAGTTTATAATAAATATATAAACTTTAAATATATGAATATCATGCACTCTGTTTTATATCCTTATCCAAAGAAAAATGTATTTTCTCTCTTGAGTTGTGCTACTATTTATTTGATACAAGTTGGGAGCATATGTATGTAAACACTGAATTAGAAATTTCAGACTCAGTTTATAAAATCAGGTATTTTGATTGTAAAAAATGACATGAATTTATTATACATTAAATGATCACTGATTTCATGTAACTTTTGCATCCTGCTATTTTTTTTTCCTAATAAGACTTTGAAACGGGTTGTCTTTAGGCATAGAATTAAAGCAGAAATAGAAACTGGTTATTTTTAAATCATCCAAAAAGTTTTTATAAATGTTCCCAACTACTTCCATCCCCAAGTGTAGAATTCTGTAAGCACAACTGCAACTAGTCACAGTTTCCTGTCAGAAGTCAAGTTTTATTTTATTGACAAGCAGAGACACTTGCTTTCTAATGAATTGAGAAATTCAGTATCTTAGTTTTGCTGGTCTTAAAACTATATACCATTGCTTTTTTTTATATCAGTTGTTAAAGAATGGGCATGAATTCTAGTTCTATTAATCCATATTTTTTCTGTTGAAATAGTTCCTATTGATAAGAGGTACACAATAAATGTGTTTTAACAAATTCTTTCTTTTTTGTTAATTTCTATACCTTGATCTGTGATTAGGATACTGTATATCACATCATATCTGGTTTGTATCTCAGTGATCATGTATAATATGTTCCCTCTCTCTTCTTCCAATTGGGTTTGCATCTTTCTCCCTGCTATTGATTGTTATTTCCTGTGGTTGGGCAACAACAACAACAAAAAAAGACTCCTGTTTGGAACCTTTATTTGACCATGCTATAGCTGTTAAGTGTATTTATGTGTATTTTTTCATTCTGAAAGAGTTGTTGATGCCACCTTCACTAAAACTATCAGTGTTTGCTTGTTTATTTATTTATTACGATTGTTGTGCTGCTCTAATCTGAACAAGTCTCTAAGCATCTTACAAAATGCTATGAACATTAGAATAAAAATATGGGTAAAACAAAACAACAGGACCCCAAGAAACTATCAACAGAACCCAAATGCACAGCAGGAGGGGCCCTTCATCACAAATCTACTCCCAAGATTCTATGGGATACCCAGGTCTTAATGGCTTTCTGAAAGCAAGAGGCATCATTAGGCATCAGGCATCTGGAGTGGAGCAATGAAATTAGACCATTCCCCCTGCGAGATCTCATGGCAACACTCAGCTCTATAGGAAAATGAGTGTGATCTCACTGTCACAAAAGTTAGATGTTAGTATCTTCCACTTTCAAATCATGTTGCATGTGATCTGAGACAAAAACCAGGTCTAATATATGGCCACTCACCTCAGTTGGGGTCAAAATGATGCCACAGTGGGCATGAACTCCTGGGCTGCTTCCAAACCCACCCCAAGGATGGTAGGTTGAAACCCACCAAAACTTTATGTTTGGAGAACTCCAAAATATTTTTGTGAACCCATTCTCTACCAAATATACCATTATGGCCAGATACACTTGAGATTGTGTATATGATTTTGAAGAGGTTGCTTCGTAATGCACAATATAAGTGTAGCATATAGCTTTTCTGTGAGTCTGAAAAAAGAGACATCTGCCTTAATGAGTTACTGACATGTCAGCTTTGAAGAAATGCTAGGCTTATGATCCAAAGAACTTCTTCAAAATCACTTTTGATCCATGCTTAATCCTAAGGAGTACTTTTTCATTTCATAGTGTAAGGAAGTTTTCTTAAATATTTTGATTACTGTTGGTAACTAATGTACTCTGAAGCAGCCCTATTTGTTGTAAAACTTGTAAAGGACTTTGTTACACTGAAAGGACAGATTTGCCCATGGACAAAGGTGATAAGGACATTTTGTAAAGACTAGGATGACAAGGGGAAAAGAGAATGACTTCAAACTGGTACGATGAAGAATCTGTTGGGGCATAATTGTTTGAGTAACACTTAATTTCCACTGCAGAAGGCTAAAATATGTGTTAGGTTAATTTGAAAGACAAAGCTAAATTGAACTCCCTGAGAAAATAGTTTAAATAGATGAACTTCCTGGAAAAATAAACATCATAAGTAAAGAAGTGAATTTGCTTAATACAAGAAGTTATTAAAAGGGGAGGGGGTTAAACGGTAGTGCTCGGGGTGGTGAAAGGGTCCCCTCATAGAGCAGTAAAACATTAAAGTTCAAATATCCCACAGGGGCTGATTGAAAATTTACATGCTAAACTCTCTTTCAGTATAATAAAGGAACCTTTGGTTTTAGCCCCTGCAACTACTCTGACTTCATGTGCTAATTTGAAAAGAAGTTAGCATGTCAGAGGCTACCAAGACCACCTTCTGTGGCACTTTTTCCAGGAGCATTTCTTCTTGGGGCTTGGTTTGTACATGCATATATATATCTCAACTCAAATGAAGTGGTAGAATATTTCCCACCCTGGGAAATTATATATATCAGAATTATATCAGAATTATATTGTGGCATTGTTTTATGATTGTTGAATTAATTTGATAGTTCACTGCCCAAAGTGACAAAATCAACAGATGCTTGTACTGCATATAATCCATTGTTAAGGTGTTCCAGCTGGACCAAGGTTTTTCCATTTTTTTTTCCTGTCTAGCTCATAGAAGATCAACCTTGTGGCATATTAAAAGATGTCCAATCTTCTTGATGTTTCTTGCTCTGCAGTACTGCTTTTATAGAGTTAAAACTGAGCCATGCTACAATTGTTCTTTAAGTCTGTAAATAGAAAATGTGCACAACTGGGTGTAACATTTGCTTTTATGTTTTCTGTTTGTAAAATAAAATTGTATGATTTTTATGGGAGTTACCTATCTCTATTTTCTCTATTTCTGTAATTTAATATTCTCTACAGCAGGGTTCTCCAAAGTGATCAATATTGACCAAGGGTCAGTGGGACTATCCAAGGGGTCAATGTTGTTATTTTGCGTAGTACTATTAGTTAAACTATACTAATTAAATTATTTCATATAATGTTTGGGGGTTGATGAACAATCTGAAATTTCATGAAGGGGGCAATGAATTGAAAAATTTTGGGACCCCTATTCTATGGTGTTCATCATGGCAACATCATAAATAATTAACTTTTAGCATGAAAAATTTGTCATCAACCTGCTATGAATTGGTATTATGTTCCCGAAGTCCTTCTTCAAAGGTACATGTTTGGAGGTAAAAAATCTATGTTCCATTTTGATCACTGATCCTTAGATTGGCATGTATACTTTTAAAAACCTGTCAGTGATTTCTAATGGTGTTTACCATTCTGGTCCTTATTTAAAATTGGGTGTGCCTGACCTCATCGATCTACTTAAGCACTTTCAAATGATTCCATTTTTAACAGAAATCACTCTGAATACAGTCCAATGACTCTACAGTACTCATGTTGATTCAGATGACTGGTCATCACATTTGGTTTTATAAGAACTTTGCTTCTGTATTGGTATGAACCATTAGCAGCCAATGCTATTGCATATCTATGTATCTCAATTATCTGAATGAGAAGAACTACAGAGGCATAATAATTTGACTCATTTCTCTCCTGTGAAGAAACCATTGTCACATTTTTACTGCACTTAGTCTCTGTTTCCTTCTTCCTCCTCTCGTAAATGATTGGTCTGTTCTTAAGTCCATTTAGCCTCTTCTGTGATTGATTCCCTCCCTCCCTCCCTCCCTCCCTCTTTCTTTCTTTCTTTCTTTCTTTCTTTCTTTCTTTCTTTCTTTCTTTCTTTCTTTCTTTCTTTCTTTCTTTCTTTCTTTCTTTCTTTTTCCTAGCACTTGCAGTTCTGCATGGCTTGCCTTTATGTTAGTTTTAATTGAATGCTGTTTTATTTACTTGTGTTCCCTTCTTCTGCTTATGTTGTGATCTATTTTATACTGCTGCCCTTCTGTAACTCATTGTATTGTTATTAGCTATCGTGGAGATATTCTTGAACAAAGGTAGAATATGAAATTAAGGAAAACACCAACAGTGCTGGCACCCAGTACAGCTATCATGCAAAGGAAAGCAGTGCCCAGCAACCAAAGGGGAGGGAGTGTGCCCCTAGCAACTGAAGTGACCAATAGGACCTGGGCAGATCCTAATCCTTGCTGCCTTAGCAACCAAATGGTCAGTGGTGCAAGATCACATCCTGTGCCAGGAGAAAGGGCAAAATCTCCTTTAAAAGTGGCACAGCTGAGGATTACTTTAAGGTGCCAGAGGTTTGGGCTGGGGATGGCAACATCATGAGGATATGGCAGAACAGTGGTTACACAAAGCAGCACGTTTGTGCTGAAATTAGGGGCAAATGAGAAAAAGCCATTGAAGAATACGGTGGCCAGAAGTGCTTCAAAATATTTCTAGGGATGGTATAAACAAGTTGGCTGATGACTGTAAAGTCTATAAAGTATAAAAACTCAGCAATACCTAAAATAAATACTAGGTGTATTGGGTATTGAAAGTTCACATTCATGTCTCATTTAGCAATTCTCCCTTGACTGCCCCATAGACAAAGTCAAGATAAGTCATCCTTACTTTTCAACAATTGAATTAGAGCTGATACACATGTTACATACCCTTCAGCCTGACAGGTTAAATCAACTACTCTAAGTGCATTTTATCCTGTTCAAGAGAATTGAGAAACTAGGGCATCAAGTTGAATTAACAAACAAAGGGCAGAGTTTGCTCTGTAGATTTTCAGTGCATAGGGATTCTTATTCTGCTTTAAAAAAAAAAGTAGGTGGAAGAGCTAATACAGCCAGGGAGCTCCAAGTGTGATAGTCAAAGCTTGTGTACCTCTTTTTTTTTAGATGCAAATTCATTCTTGCAAATGAAATAATAGATGACAACTCAGGCTGCCTGAACTTAAAGAATAATTGTATTGTCGAAGACTTAGAATAATTCTTCTAAATTATCTATAAACAATTTAGTATAGTGGGAGGTTTTGCAATTCTCTGTAAAAATATACATATATTGAATTTTCAAGGAACAATCTCATATGATTATGAACGTGTTCAAGCCCAGATATTACTTTAAGAGAAGTTGGATTACCACATCTGTGAATCAACAGAGTATTCTTAGCAGTGCCTCAGTGTCTGCAATTCATTTTCAGAGGTTTGGACAAATTCCTCAGAATGCATTTTTATGAAGCCTCTGAAGATTTTTATTTCAGTCTGCATTTTATTAATAGCACTCCAATGAATATTTTTGTACTGCATTTTAAAGATGTCTCTGTTTATATTATAATGTGCATGCATATGTATGTTTATATGTATACGTATATATTAACAAGAACGATTCTTGGGCAAAATGGACATGAATGAAAAGAAAGAAATGGAAGCCACTAGAATGGAGGTGGAATGACTACAGGAAGAGAAGTATGAACTCTATATGAAGAAGTAAGACAGATGAACTCAATTCATGACAGAATGAATGGAAAGTGGATACAAGAAAAGATTATGTGGAATCTTCTTGAAATAGTAAGAAGAAATATGTCACAAAGTACCACAGGAATGTGTGGAGATACAGCAATGGAAAGTGTAGAAAATACGTTTGGTGGAATAATGAAGTGAAAGAGGCTATGGATGAGGGGGAAAATGCATGTAAAAGAACAGCTGCTGCAAAGAACCCCGATAAGGTAAAGATATTGAATATATGTATATATAGAGAGAAGAATGAAGCTAAGGTAAGATTTAAAAAGGCAGAGAAACTGCATAGTAATTTTGATAGAAATTTAAAAATTTTTGGAATTAGCTGGAAAAGACTATAGAAGGAAATTCTAGCAGAGTGAATGGGAAAAGAATAACAATTATGAAATTATTGAGAAGCAAGGGAATAGTAGGAGGAATATTTTAGAGCCATATGTTATAGGGTGAATGCTATGAATGTTAGTGTCCCAGAAAACATTGAGAAAATAAAGTCATAAATCCAGTGTGAATGTTGAAAAATGGTAAGGCTTCAAGTGGAGTTGGAAAAATGTGTGAGAGGAAACTAAGCAAAATTTGGAAAGTACATTGCAGCTTTATGCTGGGTAGGGGATAGCCAGACCAACTTTTTGCTTAGGTCACTGAACTTGCATGAATGAAGAAAGAAAGTTTATTGCGTATTTAGTGCTTTACAGAAAAAGCATGATATTATAGAATGTTTTGTGCAATTATGACATTGAAGATTGGTTTCTGAATGTGGTATAAGGATGAAAGTAAAGTAGATGAGAATAAATGGCATGTTTATTGGCTAGGGCTATGGTTCAACATCAAGCTTGTGTGATATCTTAGTTTTTTAATGTATTTATGAATGCCTTGTGATTACAGTAGAGGTGTGTTGACTGGAAATGTGAATGTGTTTGTACTTTTGTTGCAGACAATGGCATGTAGTTGGATGAGGATTCAAATGATTTGTAATGAATGTTATCTTGTATGATGCACCAAGGAGTATGTATCTGAAAATTAAAGCATAAAAAAACTAGAGTCATTGCGTTTAATAGAAAAAAATTGAGAGAATGATTGTAAGTTATAGCAAGTAGATGAATTTGTGTATCTTGGAAGAATGTTTACTAAAGGTGGGGAAATTGACGGGGAAATTTTCAGACATGCAAATGCAGGCAGAAAGATAGTGAATAGTATGTGGTCCGGTACAAAGAACAATTGATCATCATAAAAATGACACTGGCTCTGGGTTAGTGTATTTCTGCCCATTTTGTTATATGAAAGAGTTGGGCATTTCAGGAGAAACGTAAAGGTAAATGTTGGTGTTAAAAGATTTAATATAGTTTAAAGATGGGAATTTCCCTTTGCGTTATTTGCAAAAAAAATTATATACCATTACATGGTGAATCATAACCCCCTATTTAGCAGGAAGGGCAGCAAAAGAAAAAAGAAAAAAAAAGATTGCTGTTCGTTGTTGGAAAGACAACATGACTGCAGATTTGCAATCTTGGATTGCTAATACAAGTTCCCTTTCTCTGAATGGAATACGAAAATGAGTGATCAGTATGAAAGATGTCCTTTGAAATGGTTCTGTCACATAAGGAAAATGAATAAGTACTGAATCATAAAACAAATATATAAAGGAATAGTGATATGGTGTAGGAGCAGGAGAGGACCAAAAAAGTCATGCCTGGATGAAGCTGATGAAATCATCTACATGAAGCAGTGTATGGACATGGTAGAAGAAGGATCATTTTCAAGAATAGAAAGAAATGGAGAGGTTTAGTGAATGCTGAGAGTGTAAACTGTATTTAGCCTTTTTTTCCCATCTTACTACCGCCTTTAATTTCTTTTGTTTAGTGCTGCTCACACTTTGCATAACGTTGCTTATCTCTAAGGGGAATGGGAATCAGATGTATGGCTAACACATTAGATATACTATCTCTAGTCTATTCTTAAGGTCTGTTCAAATACTAAATATACCATGGAAAGATCCTATCAAAAAGGTGCCCCCTAGCCTCACTTCTGGGAGCCCTGTATACAACTTCTTATGCCATCTTCAGACATGTAGGCCTTTTCACACTAATACAGAACATGTGGCTGCTTGTTGGTCTGCCCTATGAAGTCATTGGTGTGAGAGTTGGGATTAATAGGAAAGGAAACATCCTCCTTTCTTAAAGTGTTTGCTGCGTACATGGAAGAGAGTGCCTAAGCGTACCTTTGGGTTCTCTATATTTTATCCTTTTGGGGGTGAATTCTTGGTTAATTTCTGTTATCTGACACATGACATGGTCGTCCATTTCCTTTTCAATATCTTTACTTTTCAAGTCACCATCTTCAGAAATTATTTGGAGATGCTATTTCTTCTTTTAGCTTGAAATTAAATTGAAGAACACTCATGCATTCAGGCACACATAGTCAACCTATTTTTCCTTGTATTTTTTCTTTTATACTAGTATTTTTTCTCTTTATTTTCAGTGCATCAGAGGACCTCATTTCATGTTTATTTTAGGGCTTTTCAATGACATACACCTTGAGTCATTGGAATACATCTCTATTTAAATCAAAAGCTTTCTTTATAATCAATGACCTCCTTATGCAGTGGCAGATTGCTTCTGCATATTTAGCAGCTTTGTTCATCATATATGGAGATGGTCTATTATACAAAATCATGATTCAAGGACAGAATTATTCCCTTGATTGGTCTTGAGATCTATTATTTTTTGTTGTCTGATGTCAAAGTATCTCAGTAAACATTTCTTCAATTTATAACAGTAATTCACACAAGTCTACATGTTTTTGGGTCAGTTGTCACAGTTGAAAATGACAGGAGTATCTAATGTTTAATTTGGGAATTTCTGTGAACTGGCTTTTCTACTTTTGCTGCTATGGTTGTATTCGATCTTTTAAATGTTCAGAACAGTATCACCTTCCCTAGGCTGTCAGATTTTCTTAGTGTTTTTCTATTTCTAGTTCAAGGATATCTTACTAAGTTGTGCAAGAAGACACCACGCTACCAGCGGACAAAACCCTACAATTATAATAACAAAACCAAAATCTATTTGTATAAGCTCAAAGAAAAGGAATACCTGGTGAGAATGGCTATGTTTAAAACAGGAAAGATTCGTACCTGCTGGCAGAGTTTTATCCTTCTTTCTAATAAATTGAAGAAAGAAAAATAAATGTGTTGTTTGCCCAAATGTCAATGTTCATTATAGCCTTCTTTTCATTTACCTTTCCTAATATTTGAAATGTTTGTCTGTGTCACTGACAAACACAGGAATTTATACAATGCAGCCAGACTTGGCTGATGTCAAAAAGATTTAGCCATTAAATGGTATCCTCCTATATTGGAGTACTTCAGTTTCTGCTGCCCTTCCAGGTATAGATTGGTAAGATAGCTATAGGACGGGAAATTTGCATCTTTCAAGCAAAATCTGTTGTGGATTACTTGTTTAAAAATGTTACATGGGAATTCAGCTCTAATGAGATGGCCCTTGCTTTCTCATATAATTGGGTTAACAGGTTGCACCTCACTGATATGGAGGAGCGACTGCCAGTCTCCAGATAGGTGACTCAATCTTCTATAGCAAGCAATACCAGGCACTGAGATTCAGAAACAATGAAGTGTTATTGGTGTCCTTTACTCAAAGTTGAAACATTCCCTTCACATGCACCTCAAATCATTCACACAACACATACAGGTATTCTATCCCTCAGTCAGCCTGGCAATGCTCTGATCAGGGAATTGGGGAAGATAGCAGTTTTGTAGAATCTTCCCCCTCACATCCCTTTGCTTATTATTTTATTTTCCCACCATATTCCTGTTGCTGGGCAGATTCTTGCTTCATCCTTGTGGTCCAACTTCCTTGTCCTAGTTAGTTAGGCTATTGCCAGTCTTCTCTCTATATCTCTTCCCCTTTTCTCTGCAAAGGTCATCGGCTGGGCATAATGGAGTCCCTTGATTCTTCAGCCTAACTTCATCAGATGTTCTACTCTGCTTTTAAATAAAATTATCAGGGCACTGTTCAGTATAAACAAGGAAAATTGAAGTCATATTGAACCTTAACATGGGATAAAAATCCATCTTGCATGAATTGTGTTTAGAAATAAAACTGTAACCTTTATAGTTGTTAAGAGTTGAAGAAGTAAGTCCCATACAAATGCTTATAGTTAGTAATCTAGCGACTACTATTCATTAGAACCTTCTTCGTGCTTCCCTTTGAATAGAGGAGGGTTCAAAACAGAGAGGGGGAAGGGACCTTTACTTCCTATATCCTCTGCATCCCCCATGTATGCTTGCCCCATAACCTCAATTCCAGTTCTTGTGTAAAGAAAATTGGGATAATTGGAGTAGAATGGGCATGTTTTGTGGGAAGGAGCATGGCCAATATACCTAGCCTTCCCCGTTTTGAACTCTTATATATGTTTCTGAATTTTATGTCAGCACACATGAGATGTGCCAATGTTCTTGTGCAATGCTTTTTATGAGATTTTGAGTTGGCTTAGAGGTTTAGCTCTTGTAGGGCAATTTCAAGCAGTGTCACTCAGAAGCAAGTGCTAAGTTGTTTAGAGCATTATAAACATGGACAGCATATCATTTTATTTAGGCTATGTGGTGGGGTATTTTTAGCTAAGCATGGAGGACAAGGGAGATATAAATGTTTTAAATAAATGATTCTCGTGCGTCAAGTATTAAATATGGCCCCAAGTCCACCTAAGTTGCTTGGGAAAAGCTGAGCTTTTCTTTTTGTTGTCATTTATCATACACTCAGTATTCTTAATTTTTCCATTTTTGCTGCCATTGCATAGGGACATCACCTTTTATTTGTGTCATAATTTTAATCAACCTGCAACTTGAATTAACTTAAATGCCCTTTCTGTAATGGGTTTCTACTTGATACTCTATATCTCTGTTCTGTTGTTCTGTTCATAACTGAATAATCTGGATTCCATGTAAGAGTTCTGGTAGTTTCTCAGAAGGACACAGGTCTCTTGTTTAAAAGCTTTCCAATATCATGTTTGCTTCCTCAGATGCTCTTGTGAAAAAAACACTATTATTTCAAGTTCTTATTTGAAAATCCTGTGAGTGTAGCTTTCCCCCCTTCCAGACTTGCATTTCAAAGCCATCTGCTTCTTTTTATCATCTTGTCTACTTTCCCATTATAGTTATACATTATGATATTGAAGCAGCCTTTGATCGTTTTATAGTTTGCTTAGGTCCTTGTGTAATACTCTCCCTCACTTGTCTAGGAGCATGTTCACATGCTTTTCTAGAAGACTGTGTGTCAGGGAGGAAAAAAGCGATAACAGTCTAATTTTGTCAGATGATAAAAAAAAAATAGACATGTTTTGTCTGCTGTAGCCTATCTGCTTTGTCTTCTGCATTTTAACTGAGTCTTTCTTGATAATTAATATATCTACACTGGGGACAATAATTAATGCATTTCCTCCATTCTTTTTCTATTTTCATTCTTCGATACTGCAAAATAAGACCCATTATTATTTTTGAGATTCTTTTCTTCTCAACCCCACCATTATGTTCCTGAAGTGACCCTAAAGCATCAGCAATTCATTTTGATCTAATATAGTTCTAAACAGTTTGGGGATTTTAGCTTTCCTTACATTGTTTACCTTATATTTCAGTAGTAAAACACAGGGTACATTTGTTCTTTTATCTGAATGCTTGAATCTGTTTATGTTAGCAGTTGTAATGCTAAAATAATTTCATTGTACAGAACATATTTAAAGTTAGAACCAATTCTGCCACCCTAACACAGTGGCTAGGTTCACATATAATGCTAAACCTTTAGAAGCTTCTTGTTCCATTGATTAACTGCAGTTTAACATTACAGGTAGTCCTCATTTAACGACTGCTTCTTTTAGCAACCATTTGTAGTTATGACAGTGATGAAAAGATAACTTTGCAACCAGTCCTTGCACTTATGACCTTCGCAGGTCTGTAAAGCAAAGGAAAACTGAAGTAAGATCATAAGCACAGTCATGGTTTCACTTAGCAACTGCTTTGCTTAACAACTGAGTTGGCAGTTCCAATCATGGTCACTAAATGAGGATTACCTCTACATTTGAACCTCTAAGTGGTGATTAATCTTAGCCCTGAGTTATTAAAACAGGCCAGCTTCATAACTATATTCTGAAGTTCCTTTGTTTCTATCATTGTTAATTAAGTTTAACCTCAACTACTCTACTCTTTAAATGGATGAAAAGCTGTGGTTAATCAAAAATGGAAATAACAGTTCCTAACACCTCCCATGGCCATTCTAGCAAAGGAGACAGGAGCAGTTCTTCCTCTTAATGATAAATCATAGTTTAACATTGGGGGTGAACGAGGCCACTGAATAATGGTATTTTTTGTGAGCTAGAAGATAGGGGAAAAAAAATAACCAGATTAATGCCCCCTAGCTGAATCAGGTATAATTTGAGGATTTCACTGATAAGATGATCCAGTTCAAGTAGCAGATGCCAGCCTATTACTGATAAGACCAAAATATATTATGGGTTCACAATTTTAAAATATATATTTGATATCAACTGTGGGCGTTTATGTAGGCAAATTTGAGTGCTGTTTAAAGTCCAAGAACAATGTGGTCTAATTGTTCTCCTGAATGCTGTGTTGAAATGGCATGATTTAGAAATGGATGCAATGCTAGTGTTCTGTTGTTGCAATAGTATGAAATATATTAAGATAACTTGCATCTCAACAGCAATGAACTTTGGAAAATAATTTGAGCTATTTCTGTGATGGCTTCCAGATCACCTGCAGGGAATTCTTTATGTGCTGCTCTTTCCTGTTGGAGTATTTACTACAACAAGCATAGCAGGGCTCTGTTTAGTTTAATATAAAAATCTGAGTTAAAAATTATGAATTGTGTCATGCTGTTGCATCTCTTAAATTATCTTAATGAGATGGGTCTCTCTTAAAATTAAGCAATTTATTATTTCCTAGAGAGCAACTATGGGAACCATTTAATGCATGTAAGTGATGTAATTACAAACATAGCGTAGCAATAATATTATGCAATTGCATTTTATAAACTAGAATGGGAATATTTCCTGCCTTGATAAATGACTAATACTGGTTTAGTTTGTCTATGCATCATGATAATTCTAAACCAATGAGTAGGCTGGACAGTGCTGCTAATTGTTTCATATGCTGCATGTTACTAACATACATATTTTTTCAGGTTATTTTCCCTCCCCGATGTAACACTTTATTTCAGTTCTTTATTTGCAAACGGGGCTGCAATATGTTTAAAACTGTGACTTTCAGCATGCAAATATATCCCAGTTTAGAAACTGCAAATTCACACAAAAAGTGCACCAAAACAAATTTGTCCATCATCCCTAGTAATTACAAAGCCAGTATAATTTCCATATAATTAATGGAGTGAGGATGACCGAAATATATGCAATAATTTTACTATTGGACTGATTTCTGCCTTAATTGCCAGGCATTTTGTTTTGCTGCATTATTATTGTGCTAGTCACATGTATTTCATTTTTTCCATAATTTCAAACCATTCATTGATGGACATAGAGCTGTCAGCATACAATGCTATGCCATCCTGCCCCCCTCCCCCTGCATACCTCTTCAGGGCATTATGACACTGTCCTGACCAGTAAGGATAGAGTGCAGAGGGCTGCAGGAAGAAGGGAGGGTCAATTGTGATCCCACACAAAGGCCTTTGTGAATACATAGCTTCTCTTCCACAAAATTTAGCTGTATGATTTTGGCAATTTTTGAAGTGCCAGGAACTACCCAGAAGAGGAAAAGTTAACAAATATCCCATCTCCAAGGTTCATTTTTGTCACAGGATCCTACTGTTAGCCTTCAAGGCAGAGGTGATGATCCTTCTCAGGTTTGAAGATCACATGCAATAGTGAGTCAAGTCCCTTAAATAAATTTGCATGCAGGTGTTGGATATCCTTTTAAGTTCTCTGGCATTCTTAAAGCAGGTGAGAGTCCTAAAGAGAGGAAGGCCAGTGTTGACTGGGACTCATGCAGACCATAGCTCAATGATGGGGAGGTCATCAGACCTGCCTTGGCTGCTTCACCTTCAATATTGTAGAAAAGAAGGTGCTGAAAAGAGCAACCATATAAATCCTTATGAAGAACATTTTCATAGATTCATAGAAATCAAGGGTTGGAAGGGACTTTATAGATTGGTGTTTCTCAACCTTGGCCACCTGAAGATGTGTGGATTTCAACTCCCAGAATTCCCCAGCCAGCCAACTGTTATAGATCAACCTCTTAGGGCAGGGATCCATTGCTACATCATCCCAGTATCTACTTAAACATGTTCAGTGAAGGAGGATCCATCACCTCATGAGGTAGTTGGTACCATTGTTGAATGGCTTTTAGCATTAGGAGACTTCTAATGTTCAAATGAAATCTGCTTTCTTATAATTTAAATGCATTTTGTTCTGTCTTCTGAAACAACTGTCAACGATTCTGTTCCCTCTTTTCTATAGAACAATTCTTCAAGTACTCTTTTTTCTTTATGCAGTCATTTATTATGTTCCTTAAATGTTATAAAATAAATAAAAATGTTCAGAATAAAAAATAAATAAATAAATAAATAAAAGAATATTTAAAGACAGCTATTGTGTCTGCCTGCACTCCCTTATCTTTTCTAGGTTGAACATACCCAACAACTCCAACAATTTCTTGGAGGTTTTCCTTCCAGGCACCTTATCACCTTGGTAGCTCTCCTCTAGACCTGTCTTGTTTGTCAATCTCTTTTTTAAAATGCAGTGCCCAGAATTGAATGCAGTGTTCCAGGTGTGATCTAACCAAAGCAGAATAGAGAGGAATAATGACTTCTCTTATTTTGACACTGTACTGCTATTGGTGCAGCCTAGGATTGTATTTGCCTTTTTTTATAGCTGCATCACACTATTGGCTCATGTTCAGCTGCTGATCCACACATTCTTTTTGCATGTATTGCTGCCCAATATAATCTCCCCCATTACGCCTTTTGAATTTTCCTATCAAATGAAGGACCTTATATTTGTACCCATTGTCATTTATCTTGCTGGTTTCTGCCAATTGCTCCAGCTTGTTGAATCATTTTTTAACCCCTAATCCAAGCAATTGTCCCTTGCTCCTTCAATTCAGAAGACTAGAACAGAGCCTTGGGATACATCACTCTACACTTCCCTTGGAACCACTGATGCATACTTGTTGGGTATATTTGTTCAGCCAGCTCTGTATCCATCTGATGATAGCATTATGGCCCTGCTGGGCTCTTCTTCTGATGAGGAGGTAATAGAACCAGGGCCTTCTAGGGATAATAGTCTTGAGGAGGTTATTCCAGCAATGTTGAAACCAGTAACTCCACTCTGGCTGAGGCAGATCCAGCAAGCCCCCAGGACTGATGATCTGCACCCACTGACAGCCTTTCAGATGCTGAGGTTCACCCACCCAGTCCCAAGCAGAAGCGTGTGTTAAAGATACAACAGCAGAGGGCTGAGCTCTGCAGGTCAGATGCATTGGCCAAGAAAGCAGGCTGGCAGGAGAGTAGACTCTAATGAGTAATGTACTTCAGCTGTGCATCTGGGTGGTGGCTCAGCATGGCTGGTTTATTGGCTTCCCTCCCTGAGAGAAAATGCTGAGCACAACTTTTACAGTTTCAGCTCTGTCATGTTTACCTTGTGCCATGCTTTGAACTCTGGATTCCACCTCCCTGTATCTCTTGTCTGTTCCTTTGGATTTGTTGTTTGTTTATTGGATTCCTGGTCTTGACTCATGCCAAGCCTTGACTAAGCCAACAGGGAAAAGGTAGTCAAACCCACATTTTGTTGAATGTTTGCTGAAGTCATGATACATTGTGTTCACCACATTCCTATGCTCAACTAAACAGGTCACTCTATCAAAAAGATGGTTTGTGGAGTCTTTGGGGTTCTCTGAGCTTGATTGTTTTCTTGCAAATGTTTTGTTACCTGGCTAGGTAACATCTAGAATTCCATTCTAGCCCTGAAGATGTTATTTAGCCAGGTAGTGAAATGCTTGCAAGAAAACAACCAAGCTCAGAGTACCCCAAGGACTCCACAGTTCAACCCTGAGCTACACATATTCTCTTCTAAAAGATGGTTTGTCATTACTTATTTTTGATAAACTCATGCTAGCTGATGCTAAGAAACTTTTTTTCTAAAAGTTTATGAACCAATTGCTTAATAATCTGTTCTACAATTTTACCCAGTATTGGCCTCAAAGGGTTCACCAGATCAGCTGGATGTTGGGACGTTCAGAACAGACCAAAGGAAGTATTGCTTCATTGAACACATGTTAAATTATGGATGATCTTGTGGCTGCCAATTTAGATGGTTTTGTAAAGAGTTAGGTAAATTTGTGGAGGATACAGTTCTCAAAAAGCTATAGTCATAACGACTATACCTTTTAGAGGATTGGAGTTGGCATAACTAAGAACAATAGTATGAGAGTCCTGCTTCCAGCCTTTCTAGAAATAGAGTGTATCTGGACTTTTAATCCAGCTTCCACGGTTATCACACAATTTTGTGGTTCATAAATTGGCCCAATCATAATCAGAAAAATAATCTGCTCTTGAAATGTCTCCCTCTTGAATCCTCCAGCAGGTTTTGCAAGCAGCTATTCTAGCTGTTCTGCAATCCCCCAAAATGTAATTCTTTTCTTCCTGTGCTTGAATGATGCAGATGATTACTGTCAGATGGAGGTTCATAAGCTTCCACAGCTATTTGTTGTTTGTTCTTATTTATTGATCAGCTGAGGACATGTGGAAACAAATGCAGATTTACAACTTTACTGTTCACTAAAAACTGACTCATTCTTCATTCACACACAGCGCATGCCTATACATAATCCAACTCAAAGTCTAGTTGGCCAGACTAGGTTTGATTTCAAGAAGAGTGAGGTTGAAAGCCATCATGTATGCATCCCATTTTGCGTGATGGCTGTTAAGTACTACCGTTTTCATCTCCTTTCATAACTTCCCATAAAGCTTCACCAATCCTAGCATAGTACTCCTCCACACCTTTTAGTGCTTTTCCACTTCAATACTATTGCCACAACTAGTTCACTCAGGAATAATCGCTCGTTCAAGAACCATTTCTTGTTGAGTTTTTGGAGAGTTCTTTATTCTGTTGTTTTTACATATGCTATATAAACTGAAATCTACCAGAACAAACAAATTTGTAATTGAATTGGCAAGTGCTGAAGGTTCACTGGAATAATATAAATTTTAATTGCATACAAAATATTAGGAGTGTAGAGGCTGAATAAACTAATGTGGAGAGGTTATTGCAGAGAACAGGGGCTACCATGGAGAAATCCTATCATCTGGTTAATTTCCAACCCCCCCACCCCCCTTCACTTCTGGGGGTGGAGAAATCTTAGAAGGTTCTCCTAGACAACTAATCCAGATTGGCAGATTCAATTCTGGCAATGTGTGGCTGATAGATTTCATGCCACTTTCAATTGGGTGTGAAAGCATATTATATTTTGCATTAGTGTTTATTATATTTATATTCTGCTTTTCAATCAAGAACTCAAGGCAGTGCGCAAAGAGTTCTTCTATTTTTCCTCACAATGACAATCTGTGAAGTAGGTGACAAGGTGAAAATCTGTGGTTAAAGGTGGACTGGAACCTGGATCTTCCTGCACCTAGACCAGCATCTTAACTGGTGCACCCTACTAGCTAAAGAATATTGTTCAGAACCAATATTATGTGAGGAAGTATATGCCACAACCCCAATCCTGGTTGGACTTCCCTCAATTGCTGGTAGATTTCTTTGTTTAATGGACATAGAATGTTGTGACAGACTGGAGACTCGGTTTATCCATTGTATGAAGTGAAAATGAACTTTGGCTTAGTTTGTTGTGTTAACCCACTTAACACAGCATATTTAGTTTGTAGTTGATATCATAGTTTATATCATAGCCTTATATGGAAACCAGGACACTGTTTAAATCATGATAAAAACAGCTGGTGGCTTAGTGAAGTGTGTGAAACTAGCCCTTGTGTTACATGTTATTTGACCTTATTACAAATATTTTGATGGTAAGACAAGAAAAATCACAAATCTAAAGGTCTGAATCACTTCTTTCTTGTCCAGATATCTGTAATCTGATACAGCTTTGTGACCTAAAGACCTGTCCACTGACCATGGATGGTAGGTATATCCATATATTAGCTGGCATTACATGAAGGCTTTTACCACGTTACAAATATTTCTTGAGCTGTTACTGTAGCTTTCCAGTTTCATCACAAAATGTAACTAGGAAGAGCTAATTCTTTATCGGCCTTGTAAATACTGCTCTTTTTGCATTATTCAGGGTAATTCAGAGTAGGATTCTTTGAAGCATGACTTCTCATCATTAACCACAATACAAAAATACTGAATTTTCATTTTCCTTGTTTTTGAATGTCTTACTTTTTCCTCTGCTTCCTTATTAATGCCTTTGTTTTAAAAATGGGGCACGGAGACTCATGATCTCAGCAAGTATCTTAGTGAATATACTTTTGCTTTGGGGCAAGCACAACTTAATATTCATGGATCTGGCTGAACATGAAGGGAATCAATGTGGATTCTCAAGCTTTAGGTACTGGGGCTAAATATCAGCTGTGAACAACTTATCAGAGGATTGGCAACATTATTAAAGTATCATGTTAGAGCAAGATATATCTAAGTTTAAAAAATCCATCGAAAGAAGGATGCCAGTTCTAGTTGACAGTCCAATAAAATACGGCTAAGAATAAAATACCTTGTTTAAAAAGCAGAGATCTCAGCAGAGAACTACAGAATAAAACAATACAAAGGAAGGCAAAGCAGTAACATAAAAATAGAATCTCACAATTTATTTTTGGTGGGTCTCCATTCAATCATGAAGATGCAAACAGTACTTGGATCTTTGATTGGAAACACTGTTTGACTGCATAAGGACCACTCATGCCACCTGCATAAATAAATAAATAAGCATAAACAGCTGGTTTTAATCTCTGGAAATTGTTTTTTCTTCCAAGGTTTGAGACCTTGAAGGAGCAAAAGCCTTTCTATTGTCAAATGAAACTATTTGGCATAGACATTTTGTTAGGAACTACAAGGTTTGGTTTCAGGAGTGATGGTAAAACTATGTCAGACTCAACCTTTCTCATTTTAAGAAGTGCTGTCTGGCATTAAGGATTAGGCTGATGCAGTGCTTCAGAATTAAAAGCAAAAAAGGTGTTTCAAAACATATGGAAGTGCAAACACAACAGTGGTCCGCAATTCCTTTTAGAAGCTGCATCTCTACCAGAGCAGCCTCCCTCCACAGCCTCTGATTCTGGGAAAAGATGCCTATGGTTTAAGAGGTATTAGACAGGTGATATTTATGCCCCCACCCACTCAAGGTTCAAAAGTCACGGAATCTGAAGAGCTGCACAGCCCTACCAGGAATACTGATGTTATAGTGCAGAAGTAAGTACAGAATAAGTGTATTATTTTGTGAAGTGCCATAAATTTCCCATATCCAGGAAATCCTGTAGTTTTTCTCTGTAACATTGCAACCAACGCTTTGCATTCTCACATTATTTCAGTCCTAAAATACCATATAATTACAAGGATTACTTAGTATTCTACTTGTCATGCTAAGCAGAATACTGAGGAAAATGTACATATTTCAGAACAGCAGATCAGTTAGGCCACGAGAAAGGGTTTGGGTTTACAGACATTCTGGTCTGCAAACTTTGATTTATGGTGGGGTGATATGGGAAGGTCATAGCAGGTGGCAGCATCTAGCTGACCTTGGTTGATCTTGAAAAAGCCAAGATAGGGTCATGTCTGAGCAGTACTGAAGTTGAAGCTGATGGAAAACTACTGTTGTTAGCCGTATTGTTGTCAAGAAAATTGTATGGATGCATCTGTGTAGTCACCAGGGGTACAGGTTTTTTTTAAAAAATTACCTTTTGTTATATGTGAATCATGGCACTATGACTTGTTCTGTAAACCATAATTAAAGCATATGACGGGTTAGTATGATGTATGAGCTCAGCAAGTATGGTTTGGTATAAAATTATTAATATTATTATTATTATTATTATTATTTATTATTATTATTATTATTATTATTATTTTATCCTGCTTTTTTAAAAAATATATATTTTGGTTAACTCAAGGCAGCAAAAGTGCCTAATGCTCCTGCCTCCTATTTTCTCCACAACAATACTCCTGTGAGGTGGGTTGGGCTGAGATAGATGGACTGGACCAAAGTCACCCAGCTGGCTTTCATGCCTAAGGGAGGCCTAGAACTCACAGACTCCTGGTCTCATATCTCATGAGGGTCATTTTACTAGTGAACATGGCTTATGAAGACAGAATTAAGCTTCTGCTCAAGGAACGGGTGGCAGCCATGGCCAGGAGAGTCTTTACACAAATCTCATATGATTCTGGAAAACAAAGTCACCTAGTGGGACCCAGAAGGTGTGCCTTGCCTGTTGCAGCACCTGCTCTATGGAATAGCCTCCCTCCTGAGATTGAGATGGCCCAACTCTTGAAGACCTGGCTTTTCTCCCAGATATTGGGCCTAGGTTGTTAATGACTGTTTTATGCTGGCAGATAGTATATAACCAGCCTTGATGATTCTTTAAATTGGTGTTGCCTGTAGGTTTTATATTGTGTTTTTGTTTATGCTTTGTTAGCTGCTCAGAGTTATTCAGTTAAGATGGGAAGCCGTATAAATTCACCAACTAAATAAATAAGTAAATAGCAAAGGTTGGAGTTCTAGGTTTATTTTTCTGGTTACCAGCTCCCCAAATGTTAGCCTTATGATCATAAATTATAATTATTTCAGTGAAGGTAGATTATATGCCCCAGATTATATGTCTGAGGGACAAGTAATGAAAACAGTGGCCGTTTTTGTTCATGTATACTAGTTTATAAGGAGTCATATACCATCTGTGGAACAATTTAAGAATATTTAATTTGGACTGAAGATGATGACACTGGTTTCCATTTCCATATTTTATTCCACTCTTGATTCTTTATCTCTTGTTGGAAATCCTTTTCCCAAGCCATTTTTGAGCCAATTAGAGGCTGGTATGTTTGTCCATGATAAGATTATATACAGTATTTTAGAAATTAGATGAGTCTCAAAGATTCAATACTACTCCTTCAAAGTTTGTCAATGGTCTGTTTGCTTGAGTTTTTATTTCTAAATTAAGAGGAAAATAATCTATAAATGAAGTAGCCAAGTATATTTTGAAGAAGTTAACTCAATAATTATCAACCCTGGTAAGTTTACCAGAATGATAGAAATCCTTCAGTATGCATCATTTCTGATTAATCTTTGGTTTATAAAATATAGTAGTGAATGTAGGGAATTTAGGATGGCTAAAAATAATAATAAGAGGAGAACAAGGAGGAGCTAAGGTTTATAGCCATTTTATTTTGATTTTAAAATTAGTACTCCAAAAAGGATTGTCATTGGTTTTAAACCTTTTAACAGTGTCTGGTAGAAATAAGAAATTTTTAATATCGCTGCAGTATTGTTCTCGGGCCTCCATTTCAGATTTTGGTTCAATCTCTGTTAATAACAATACAGTATTTTGTAAGTGGAAAGCCTCATAATAAAAAAGATAAATTTGGAGTTCCAAACCCACCCTGGTTTGATGTTTTAAATTTAATGCTTTCTTTTACAAGGCCACAATCTTGTCCCAGCAAATATAAAGTTAAGAAATAATTTTTGCCATTGTCTGAGCATTAGCAAAGATAAAGAAATTGGTAAAACTTGAAATAAAAATAATAATTTGGGAAGTAAAACATCTTAGTGGTGGTGATTCTTCTGAACAATAATAACTTGATATTATCCCATTTTCTGATTTTCATTTTAACAGATTTTATTATAAGGGCAAAGTTCAATTTACCAAGCTGAGAATTCTGAAATTCTGACTCCCAAATATTGGTGTGTGTGTGTTTTTTTGCCGGGGGGGGGGGGTGATTTTTGGATAACCAAGGAGTTTTAAATGTTTATGCTGGGGTTTTGGCTCGAGTCTAGAACATAACAATTCAGATTTTGAGAAGTTTATTTTTAATCCTGCCATAGCCTCAAATTTTGCCAAATTTTGCCAAGTTTCCTCTTGTAATTTAGGAACTGCATAGATAGCGTCTGCTAACATTAGGGCTATGTCATCTGCATAGAGCCTGATTTTATGTTCAGCTTTGTTGATTAAGAGGCCTTTTACAAGCTGGTTACATCTAACAGAGGTTCAATTTCTTAATCCCAATTTAGTGACTCTTTTTATCTCCATCTTAAGAGGGAGTTTAATTCCAGAATCATAGCCAAATAAAGATAAAGAACTGATAGAATCTTATCATCCTATAGCTTTGCTTAATCATGATTTAAAGATTTTCATCACTTGTCTGGCAAGAAGACTAAATTCTTTCATGACAGTATATAAACTCTGACCGAGCAGGATTTATTAAAAGCAGATAGATTGCAGATTCATTGCATTCTGAATTGTCTGCATTATAGTAAACATACTAACTCTCTTAGCCATTCTTATCTTATATATATTTTTAGGCCTTTGATTGACTACAATGACCCTACTTGAGTACATTGGTGGAACATTTTCAAATTAGCATTCTTAAATATATGGTAACTCCTTTGCAATGATCCAGATAAACCTCTGGAATACTGAATCATTTGCCAAAACTAGGAGCACAAAGCAGGGATGCTCACCATCTCCCTAGTTATTTGTGCTTGCTATTGAAGGTCTGCCCCTTTTGTATGTGGGTATGACATCGGCCCATGTACATAAGCGGTAGAGCTTGTATTGCAACAACATTGTCAACATTTTGATAAACTCTTCAGATTCTGCAGATGTCTTGACTCTGATCCAGCTTCAAGTCCAATTCTCTTTTCATACAGTCAACAACAGCATAGATCTGATTCTATATATCATTTAGAGAGAAGGATGGTTGGTAAATGTAGCATTTGTTCTTGTCTAGGGGAGTGAGAACTATTGCCAAGCTTAATTGATTAAATAAAAATCTGATACAGATGATGATTTGATTTCATCAGAGCCAGATAGCAAAGTAGTTGTAAGTAGACTCTTCCTGTACCCATTTATATTCTTCCCATGTTCATGAAATACTCTCTCGACAAATTAATTTGCATGTGAAATAGAAATGGTAAAAAGGTTTTGTTGTATTTAATGGAAATCTTCTGCTTAAAAAAAGCCCATGACTTTTATTTCTATGCTTTCTATGTTGCACTTCATTTAGTGCTATTCTGTATGACATTTCACACATTGTCTTTTAAAGCATCTTCTCGGGAAAATATTGGTGCAGCAATTCAAGAACAGGACCTGTTGTTATGGTAACTCAAGTTGTAAAACATGTAAATACTGTGTTCTGTAGATAAAACAGAATACTCCTTTGTGGAACACTTATGTGGAGAAAGAGAATTTCACATCTCTTTAAGTGACTAGTTGCACTTACTTTTAGTTCCCCCTGCAGTACTTTTCTTTCAGGCCCTCTTGTGTTCTAGAATCACTCAAATCATCCTTATCCTAACCAACCCATTCTATGGGTTTTTTGTTGTTGTTGTCCCTTGTGAAAATCTGTTACGCTTTTGGAAGGAATGCATTTTCAAGTTGCTATGAACAACAAATAATTGCAACTCAATGAATGAATGGAAGCTGCTAAAGTTAGGTTGTTTTGATCTAAAATGTGCTATCCAGGCTCTGTCTGTAGCATGGCTGGATTGAAACAATTTTACTGTACTTCCAAACGCCATCTGACAGACAAACAGAAACTTTATTTGGTCATTGACCAATAAAAACACATTCAATAATACAAACAAAGCAAAATTATCCCCTAACATCAATAACTGTTGGTGACCATTTGTGGGCAAAGCTTACACATAAGGTAGCAGAATTTTGCTACTTTTACAGAAATAAATTTATCTTGATTGTTGAACAGATAATACAAATAAAAATTATTGGAGTGCCCCGGAAATTTAAATAAAAGAGCAGTAATCAACTGGTGGCAAATGTCCCTGTAAAACTGACAATACAGAAGAACATGGGCTGTGGTTTCTATGGCACCCATGTCACAAGGACAGTTTCAGTTTCATAAGAGGTTTTCCTATATTTCCCTTCCAAAACAGCTGTGGAAACACCATCTGTGTCTCTCATGAATACTGATCTCTTTGGTAATGATAAGAAACTAAATGAACATAATGTCTTGTCTATTGAAAATTCAGATTTAGCGCAGGCATGTATTAAATGGGTCATTTGTGCTTCCTTGGCAGGATTCTTAAGGGAAGCCTTCAACAGGGTTTCCCATAGGTCAAGAAAACTTGGGTTTTATTTAAAGGAGCGGTGCAGTTCATTCACTGGGTTTAAATGAAAAATGGCAGTGCAGTTCAATGAAACTGTAAATATTGAAAATTTGATTAATTCAATAAACCATGGTTAGGTATGTCATATGAACCTAGTCAATATTTACTCAGGTTGCAAAGGTTGGGCAGTAATAGTGAGATTCTCAATGCCATCTGGATAGTTATGCCAATGCATTTCATTCTAGGAATATTTGTAAACACAAGTGCCTTTTGACTTCCCCCTCACACCTAGGCACTTTGTCTTTCTAATGATATTTCCCCCCATACGTTCCTATAGATATTAAGAACTTAAGAACAACTGGGTTCACACATCATGCTAAGCCATAATAAATCATAGTTTATGATTTGTATTGCTTTGTAAACCTGGCAAATTGTAGTTTATTCAGTAAGCCATTGTTTGACCATGGTTGGCTTAGCCAAATGTATAGACTAGGTCATTCTGTAGAGAAGATGCTTTGTCAACTCAGAAATGTGGTTGCTGACTAGCCCATCCTGATTCAGAAGCCAACAGATGTTTCACCTCATGTTTTCATTCCTTTCATTCAGCTATAGCCTGTTTTGAAGTAGCACGTAGATGGATATTTTTTAAACTTGTACTATATAGGTTTTGTTTGTGCTGATAAGAGAGACTCAGCAGATACAGCATATTCTATGCATGCAGAAAGTGATAAATTCAGTTTTTGACATCTCTAGATAAGGCAGGGAAAAGTTCTGTCTCCCTAGAGCAGTGTTTCTCAACCTTATCAACTATAAGATGGGTGGACTTCAACTCCCAGAATTCCCCAGCCAGCATGCTGGCTGAGGAATTCTGGGAGTTGAAGTTGACCCATCTTAAAGTTGATAAGATTGAGAAACCCTGCCCTAAAGAGAGGAGTCCAGCCTGTGTTGACAATATTGGCCTGGATGGATTGATGGTCTTACTCACTCTACTGCAATTTATTATGTTCCTCTATTAGAGGACAGATATAGCTACAAGAGATATAGCTAAGATTTATTCTCCCTGCCCACAGGTTAGTAATTTTTAAATTTTTTTCAGAGTAGTTCTGGTCATTGTCATTTTGTACAAACAACATTTTTCGGATTGAGATCATTACTATTTTAATTCTGACCAAACCAAGTCAAGTCGCACAATGTTGCATAAAACATTCAGGAGATTTCAAGTTGTTCTTCTAACTTTTCAGAACAATGGGCTTGTTTTTCTTTTTAAATCTGTATGTCTGCATGGATATATTTCCCAGAGTTGTTCATGTTGTTTCTTCTTGAAATAAAGGTTCACTGATTTCAGTGTGTGCAGGATGGTTGAATATGCCATTCTCTTCTGCCAAAATGTGACAGAGACACAGCAGGGTGGGGAGGAGGTTGAGTCTTCAAGTCATTTTCTACTGCTGCTCTTGATGTCCTCAATTTTCATATAGCAAGTGATAACTAAGATGGTATTTTTATATTTGGTCACACTGTAGTTAGCAAGCCATGCCTCTACAAGCTAGCAGACCTTAATATGGCCAGTGTGAATATAAAACTATCCAGCAGAAAGCTTGAACAGCTGAAGATGAGAGTTTATGCTTTCCATTTCAGAGAACTCAGGGATAAGATGGCGATTGCTTAACTTTGCATGTTGCTTTGTCCAGGTAGAAGGAGAAAAGCTGAAAATGGCACACCTTATCTGGATGCCTACCATCCAGGTAATGGATTATATGTATGCAGTGACAATACATCCTTTATTATAAGGGACAGTCCTTTATTTTAGATATTTTTATTAGAATATCCATTTTTTAAAGTTCTTACTCTTTTTTTCCCCCTTTGCAAAGTTATCAACATAAACAATGTTTTATCCTTATGAACCTCTTTCAGATTTGCCCCTTTTTCAGGTTTGTCCTAAAAATCTGGTCACCCTACCTATATAGCATGATGTATGTGTTACTGCATATAAACAGGTTGGGAGGTAAGGATCGGGGCAACTGGCAAATCCTGCAGAAAGATACTGACAGCTTTCCCAACTGATCTTTATGTGCCTTAGTGTGCCCAACTGATTCTTCTGTGCCCTTCCTCAGTTGAAGAACAAAGTTTTGTGTGCCACATGGCCTGTTCTTTACCCTTTACACTAGTATGATATTCTCAGAACAGATCGCAGGCCTTATTCCATTTGCCAGTGTTGACGTTAGATTCAGCTTCCATTACAGTGAGGCCCTGTATGTGGAGTGGAGTGGAGGGAAATTCTATAGTGTCCTTTGCCTCAAAGAAAAAAAAAAATTCACAAGCCCAGGTAAGGATTTTTTAAAATGTTGGTTGTATACAATATCAAGAAGCCAAATACTTAAACCATTGAGATTTGGAGCATCATTTTGCTGCCATTGGATTTCTTAAATATTCTTACATTAGAAGACCTATTCTCCTGTTTTAAGATCTCTTCTCAGAAACAGTTAACATTAAAGGGTAGGCAGACATAGAATTATAGCAGAAATCATAGCAGCGCTTCATCCCTCGTTGAATCCAGTTTGAGATGGATTCACAATTCACAAAGGTATATGCCAAGAAACTCAGCATTCCTTGGTTCAGTCAGTGCACCAGAGATGCAATTAAGTTGTAGTGTCACTTGTGGTTCCCAGTTGAACGTGACCATATGTGGCTCTGCCCTATTACTTATAATGGCAATATGCAGTTGGGAAACACAATATTGTGACAGTTTCCATAAGTCCTTTTGAAAAACTGCTTTGGAGATCTGAAGAGGAGGGAAAGAGCTTTTTTTTTTTTTTTTTTTTACAGAAAACCAGCATTTTGTACAATGTGCTTCTGCTGCCAGCTTCTTCAAAGTTGTGAAAAAAAGGAGAAACTTCCTTATTAAATCATTTGTTTAGTTGTTAGAGTTATATTCTACCTTTCCCTCAGGAGCACAGTATAGCATATGTATCACTCCCTCTTGCAGTTTTTCCACACAATAACAACACCTTTGGGACTGGCCCAGAATCACACGGTGAGCTTCAGTAACTCAGGGTAAACTTGAATGTGAGTCTTCCTGGTACAGACTGGAGTACTCTACCACATAGGTTTTCAGTGCGGTGTATTTCCAACCAGTCTCATTATTCTGTCAATGCTATTTGAGTCTTTGCTCCTGTTTATCCAATTCTTTGCCTCATTTTCCTAAGTGGCATTGCCAGGCAGCTAAGAAAAAAGATGTTTTTTGCTTATTTGTTGCTTTTGAGCTAGCATTCAGAAAAGGAAAGAGAAAGACTATTTCTTTTCAACTTCAGTTTCACATTGATATAAATACATATATTTATATATCCATCCATCCATCCATCCATCCATCCATCTTCTTTCTTTCTTTCTTTCTTTCTTTCTTTCTTTCTTTCTTTCTTTCTTTCTTTCTTTCTTTCTTTCTTTCTTTCTTTCTTTCTTTCTTTCTTTCTTTCTTTCTCTTTCTTTCTTTCTTTCTTTCTTTCTCTTTCTTTCTTTCTTTCTATCTTTCTATCTTTCTATCTTTCTATCTTTCTATCTGATTTTTCTTAAGGCATAGTAAAGAAAAAACTGTCTGGACAAACTGGGAGATGGAATTCCAGAGTGTTGGCAACATCACTGAAAAGCTGAGACTATGTGACTCTCCTTCCAGTGCAGCATCTGTAGAAGGTCTTTATCTGCGTTGCATGGCTTACAGAGCTGTTCCTTCAAGCAGGAGGCATGGTAGTAACTGGAAACCTGTGAAACTTAAGCTCCCTCTAGGATATCCCAAACAGAGTCCTCTTGCTATATTTCATACCTCCTTCAAGGGCTTCCTTTTGTATGCCATTGCACTAGCATAACTGGAAGGTAACCAGTGTATAGAAAAGGGGCAGGGCTGTTAGATCATTCTCAGTTGTTGTTCCTAGCCACCACACTGAGCCCTTGGGGACATTACAAGGTCTAGAATCATCCCCAAACCATGGATTTGATCTTTTAAGGGAAGAATAGGAAGGGACAGGGAAGATTTTCTCAATTTGAGGCCTGTCCTGACCCTCAGATGTGTCTCAATTCAGTTTCAGTCTGTTATACTTCATCCAGACAAAAATCTGTCCACACACGAATCAATCAGGGAGCTCACCAGCCTAATGAACATAATATCTGGATATCATCCATGTAGAGATGACATCCAATCCCACAAACCTGAGCCTAATAAAGTTGCAAAATAATTTGGGGAACAGAATCAGACTGTGTGCCACCCTTACCCTAAAGGCCATAGACAAGAGCAGAAATCCCCCTGATACTATCATCTGAAACCTAAGTCTGAAGACCAGAAAGAATACCTTGGTCAATGTTACCAGAGGAGGAAGAGCAGCAGCAGCAGCAGCAGCAGCAGCGCTATCACCAAGATCAGTTCTAAAAGTTCAGGCAGCAGGGTGCATGGTGCACCAGCAGAATCTCCAACCTGTAGCTTTCACCCAACTGCAGATACACACTCCAACCCCTTGTCCTATTGCACATTAGGCTTGGTAAGGTAGCTGAAATGCTTAGTGATGATAGTCATGCTTCTTTCTTTTCTGCTTTCTGTCTCTGCTCCTGACAGTCTCTAGTGTGAGCAACTGGGCCTAAATGGTCCTACCTAGCTCCCAACCAAGTTTCCTTTACGCAAACCATGTCAGACTTTACGCTCCTGGAGCAGATCACTCAGATGATGGATCTTATTAAGTGTAACCTGCTTTTATGACTGTCATGAGGAATCCAGCAGTGGTCACAAATTGAATTCAAGTCAATAGACCTTTCTGAGGAGTAAAACCTGTCACATTTGAGGGGGGAAAATACCAGGCTCATTTAATTTTTTTAAAAATAAAATTGCCTATACTTTTTGGATTATCTGTCAAAATTAGATTGCATTTTTCAGGAAGTTTTGCTTCCAGCTGTGAAACTTTTCCTACACCTGGCTTCATAAACAATTCTACTTAATTAGAAGGTAAACTTGTCAGTCCTTCAACTCTCTTCTTCCCCTTTCTCCGTTCAGCTATTTTTCCATATATGGAACAATTTTTCAGCCTTCCCTTTTCCTGCTGCCTAATTGCTCCCCCAAAATTGTAAAGGTTCGGGTTTAGTTTGGGTCAGAAAAAATTCCAGAGGGGTAAAAAAGCTTTTTTTTTTTCCCTTTTGTTTTTGAGAGAGAAAGTCATACAGTCTTTCAGAGGTGGCCCAATTTGATTCTGGATTTGGCTGATCTGAAGCACATCCTTCGTAAAGTAAATGTTGATCAACAACATTACATTACTTTACATTACATTAACAATTCTCATTCCTAAATCCCTGCCTCCGCCCCGACATATTAGAATTACTGAAATGGTTCTTATATACCAAAATCACAAAATAGTGCCAAGCAATGACCAGTATAAGAGATTAAAATAAAATAAAATATTAAAAAACATCAGTATCCATTTCTAATATACTTTCAAGCAGTTTTAGTTGCAAGTGATATCCAGTCTGATTAGTCTTTTGTTCAGCCTATCTTAGGTAATAGGCAATGTAGGTATCTTCAATTTCAAATGGCTTCAAACTTGATTCTTTTAAAAAATTAAAGAGTTTGCTATGTTGACCATCTCATGCAATTAATTAAAAATACTTATGCCACTCTGAAATGTGTATATATAAGTTTCTATCCTCCCTGATTTCCAATTCCCTTTTGACTTCTATAATTTTAAAAAATAATTATAGTCAACTGGAAGGTTTCTGTGAAAGGGAAACAGTACATCTGAAACAAATTCTCTTGCTTTTTTCTCCAAATGAGCCACACTGTAAAAGGACATGAAATGTGTACATGTCCTGCCTGAGAGGTTTGCAGAAGATGCAGGTGATGGTAACCAGCTAATTCTGTTGAGTGCAGCAGATATTCCCAATGAAAAGAAGCTGTAGGCTGAGAAACAAGTAAACTAGTTTTTCAGTTTTTTTAAAGAGTTCTTTCTAGGTTTCGCAATTCAGATAAAGTTTCCAAATGAAGTGCTATAGAAAATGAATGTTGTGGAATGTAGATTGAGGAATACTTAATGTACAAAATGGACATCTGTGGGGAAGATGAAAAATGTTTTGGATTACATCAAACATCTATTAGGATCCAGATTGAAATCTATAGTGACATTGTATAATGGCCATGCTGTTTTTTTTTCTAGCAGAGAAAGCAGCTTTGTTCTTGGCTCTTGATCCTATTTGAATTGGAATCCATGTATTTGAAGCTATTATTCCAGCATCATTCTGTAACTTTTTAAATAAAATGTAATGTCAACTATTATTTTCATGTAGGAAAAACATACAAAAAATCAAGCCTGTAAATATATTCATTGAGGTCTGTTTTGCTGTATCTATAGCAGATAGAGAAATATAGTTTCCATATTTATCATAATTAAAACTAAGTTTCAAGAACAAATGTCTAAAGCATTCATCAGAACATATATCTTGTATAACATATATCTTGTATATCTTGTATAACTACTACTTATGTCACACTTTTTTTTTTGTTCAAATTAGGTCACAACAAAATGAATAAAAATCTTTAAGATCATCTCAGTGCTTGATGACCTCATGGACATATCCATGTAATTTTCTTGGAAACAACTTAGAATTGGTTTACTATTGTCCTCTTCTGGAGTATATGTGTAAATCTTCCAAGTCTAGCTTACCATACTGGGAAAGCTAACACCTAGCAGGCAGCAACAAAGAAGACACAGATGCAGAAATAAAATATACAAAAGATACTGTTTGCTCAGTTGTAATGAATTTCTCCCAAGTAAGGGCACCTAGGGTTCTCCCCTAAGAGTCTAAAGTAGTATTCTGTTAATGAAAAAAGCAAAGACATCAAGTGTGGGGATGGCTAGCCCCTTAGAGGCCTGGTGTTTGCTGCTCTGAACCATCGGCCTCCTGGACTCTTTCTTTTTTAGTAATTGTTTTGTACAGGTTTTAGGTTTTATGTAATTGTATATTTATTTATTGTTTTAATGAATTGTGTGCTGCCCAGAGTCCCCCATTTGGAAGGAAGGAAGGAAGGAAGGAAGGAAGGAAGGAAGGAAGGAAGGAAGGAAGGAAGGAAGGAAGGAAGGAAGGAGGGAGGGAGGGAGGGAAGGAGGGAGAGAAAGAAAGAAAGAAAGAAAGAAATAAAGAAAGAAAGAAAGAAAGAAAGAAAGAAAGAAAGAAAGAAAAAAAATGTTGCTGCTATTGTGCTCGTCTATTAACATGCTGAAGCATTACCAACTCCTTAAAGAATGCCATAAGAAAAGACAAACATTGCATTAAGCCATGGCTCTTTAAACCATGATCTGCAATTGGCTGGATTCACCAACACTAAGAAAAAAACAAATTGATCTTAGTCTGAAGAGTGAACAGGCTAAGAACTGGTTCAGGTGAGCTCTCCTTTCTGATCTGTGCTTTGACCTTTAATAGAACTGACAGATGAGCCTGCAAACCCATCATTGTGCGTGGGTTTACTCACTTCCTCTATCTCCATCTGCTTTTCCATGTTATCTCTGCTTGACTTTGCCTCTTAGAGAAGCCCAAAGCATGTTAACAACCCTTTCAAAAATTAATCTGTAGATTTCTTTTGAGAGGATAACTGCTACCTCTCTTCCCCCATGGAAAAAACCTCTCCTGGCCTAAAAACATACATCCCAACCCAGATAACTGTCTAACTCCCCAGCTCCCTACCCTCCTTGTTGTAAAGCTTTGGGAACATTAAGTGGAGCCCTGCTGGATTAATCCAGTGGTCTTTTCCCACGCCAGGCAGCAAACTGCCTCTAGTGTATCAACGAACAGGATGTGAGAGCAATAGCACTGGCTCAGTAATGTTTCCCAGCAACTTGGAGCAAAAGCATATAGTTTAAGAATTCTTTCCCTTGCTCTTTTCTGTAAGAAAAGACTACCAAAGGAGAGGGGGGGAGAGAGAGACAATTCCCTGGGGTTTTTTTCCCCTAAGAGAGAAATGAAGCTGAGCAATAGGCAACTCAGCCAGCATTTATCTCTCCCCCACTCATTCTATTATGCCATTCTTCCAGGCTGGCCATACCATCATGCAAGGAGAAGCACTTGCTTCAGGTAGTAAAAGTTGGGCCAGCAATATTTACCAAAAATCAGGAGCTACATGCAATTCAACCTTTCTGTGACCTCTCCGTTAGCTATGCTGCATCATGCTCAGTGGAGAATTCTGTTTTGCAGCCTGTACTGAAGAAAGAGTAATCTGCCAGCATAATTTACTTTTATATATGAAATGGGATGGACATTGTATCGTCTTTGCCTCAGCATTACTCCCTGAATTGAGCCTGCCTATTCTCTTCCTTTATGCAGGAACCTGTTCCTGCCTGATCTTGCCTTTGGCTGGCTGGCAAAATTTCCTACCATTATAAACTATGGCAGCTCTCTGTATTCTCCTCCCCCTCCCCCCGCCCACACACACTTTTACTTTCATTTAGAAATGGAGATTTTGAAAAGTTTCCTGAATTTCTGCATTTTAGGTCAGTGAATTTCCTAATTCTGCTTCCTTGAAGATTTATAAAGCAGTCATTTAGAGAGCCAAAGCTGCATGTGTTACCTTTTTTGAAAGGCTGCAGAATTAAGCCTATGGTTTCACCATCAAAAAAGAACACAATTGCACAGGAAGGCTTTGAATAACAATTGCTAGGATAGTGCTTTAAATTTTTTAATAGATTGAGCTTTTCCTGTGATATGTCTATTCTTTTTGATGTCAGCTATAACACACATTATATTGATCTGTCTCCCCAGTGACCTGCTGTAGTTTATAAGGACATGGTGGTGGTAGACGTATGGAAATGTTGCCTACAATTCCTATAACTTACTTTTGCCCTATTAATCCTGGCACAAATTAAGCCATGTTAGCAAAGAAAATAAGAACATTGTGAGTGAAGGATGTTTTCCACTATTCTTGCCAGACCTATTAAGGCATGTTCCACTCACTCCAAAATTAATGTTTACTTTTTCTAGCCCTTGTGCCATTTTCCCTTTTGACATCAGTGCATTTTAAAACCTTCTGCTTATTTCTTTAAAATATATGCATGTGTGTGTGTGTTCCTCACTTGCACCAAATTATAAATAATATTAAGCATGAAAAATGACTGTTATTAAAAGAACAAGAATGGTAGAACTGCCAATGTAATAGAATAAAATAGAAATTGTAGCTTGTCCTTTCTTCTTTCAATGCGATCATTTTGGAGGCAGCCCGTGCAAATAGTTCAGGGAGAAAAGAGAAGATGTGGTCAAGAGGGTGAAATTATGCGGGTAATTTATTAGGGACTGGGAATAGGCTAAGAACATGTCCCTGTACTTTCTTAGAGTTTCATAAGAGATTTAAGAAGGGTTCCTTGATGTGAGACCAATGGCCACTCCAGATTAGCATTTGGTTGGCTTTTCTGCACTGCAGTATTTTCACTCTCCAATGTTGCTCATCTTCAGAAGCGGGTTAGGAACAGTCTGCAATCATTCTGACGTAACTGCCTGGACTGCAGACTATATCAGTGTTTCTCAACCTTGGCAACTTTAAGATGTGTGGACTGGCGAATTTTGGGAAAGGTGCTAAGTCTGAAAAACACTGGACCACATCATGCAATTCGCACTGTCTGACTGTCCCTTGTGACACCCATTGTGCCAATGGAAGTCACATGCTTGCAGTGGCCTACCCAGCATTCCCCAACCTCTAGCAGCTGGGTTGGGACTGAAGTTACCCAAAATTTGGGGCAACATGGCCAATAGCTTACTCATTGTCATTCCTTGTGCACAGGGATCTTTTCTGGCCATCCAAATGAAAATGTGATTTGCAGATGCCAGTGTAAATCCAATCCTAGATGAGAAGGGAGCATGCCATTGTTTTGTTCAATTTCCATGAATTTTATTTGGGCTTACAGGGAGCTCTAGGTCTTTTAAGTCTTGAGCCACTGCCCCCGACATACTATAAATCATTGACATAAGCAGATATGGAAGAAAAATCACTAAGAGACAAACATTTGCCAAATGCGAGAGAAACCTTTCCAGGCTTTAGGACCATTTCAAGAAATGGAAAGTATTAAACAACACCCCAAACTCTGAAGTATTTGACAGTTTCTTTTTAAATGAGACTATGAGATATGTTGTAAATATAAAGACACTATATTGCTCACAGACATTTGTTGAACTTTCAAGTATTTATTTGCCTCTAGGCAAGGACAGATCACTGCCAAGTGATAGGAAAATGGTAAGTGTGTGTGAGGGTATCATTTAGAAACCTATTTCCTGAACCCTATTTCCTATAGTTAAGTTATCCCCTTTACATTAACTTTACATTAGGTTATCCATTACACACATCATATTGTGTGAAGCTGAATCACAGGAGTTCTGTAGCTTGCTGGTAACATCATATTGCATTATAGATTTAAAGAAACATGGGTTCTTCTATCAAATAGGAGCACAAAGTGCTAATCATCTGGCAAGGGTTCTGCTCTCCTTGGAAAAAAAGCAGCAGTAAGATATGCTTATGGAATAGCCACGAGTTTATGTAAACATTGTGCATCAGAAGCTAGAAACAAATAGTGTGGAGTCCCTCACAGCTGGCAAATCTTTCATTGCTTTCGCTCTGATGTCTGCATATTATCACTCGGTGCAAATTATTTAGCAGCTGGCGTCTTATTTATAGGTATGAACTACACAAATTAATCTCATAAATAATTCATCCCTTTTCCTTTTTCCTTCAAATTAAAATGCTGCCACAGTTAAGAATCTCCTTCTGTCGAGCCAATATATATTGTTTGTGAGGGTTTTCTTTTAATTTCCTGCAGCTAATAACATGTAAAGACCCATATATAAGTTATGATGAAAAGAAGGATGGATTAAACAGAAGGAAAGAATTTTTCGCTCTGCTTTTTACCAGAAGAAGAATACAAGATGTTCACATCACCTGCTACCTGAGGTCCTAGGTAAATGGAGATGGTAGAGGTTGAATGTGAGTCCATCTTGGTAGAAAGCATGCATACAACCACTGAGCTATGATCCCGTTGCTCAGCCCTCCTTCCGAGCCTGTCAAATTCTGCAAATTAGGTTCAAGCTTCTGATGATCATATTGTACATTGTGATTTAGATACATGAAGGAAAGAATTGGTTGGAAAAGGAATACATTGCATCATATCCTTTGTAGAACAGGAGAATGTTCTTGCTGTTACGACTGAACAACAAAGAGATGGTATCTTGAGTGAATAATGGCTCACATTTTGAAGAACAGAACTTTTCTTCCTAATAAGACATAAGAATGTCACCATGGCCCAAATGGAAAGACGTTCATAAGTTTGTTTGCTAGCAGACTCCTAGGGAGCCAAACACAAAAATCCAATAAATAATTAGCTCTCCTGTGACAGGCTTCTGAATTACTGTGATACATTAATTGGACAAAATTAGCATGAATTAAGGCAAATAAGTATAACATGTAATTTATTACTTACTAAGCATGGTGCTGCAGTGGAAGCCTCAGATTTCCCTTAAGATTGCTTTAACAGCTATAATGCATTCCTTAATTTACTCTGTGGAAAATCAATTTTTTCAGAGTTCATTAAGCACCAATATGTTACAATGTAAATCCCTAGAGCATAGAGCCACAATACATTATGTAAATTCTTGCCAGCACAGAACCAATATGTAAATAGCAATAATGCAATTGTCAGCTTCCTATTGATAACTATACTGGGAAACAAAATAGTTGAAACTTTGTCAAGTCCGTTGACATCTTCTCACACGCTTTTATTAAATGGTATTTTTTGAAGAGTTTTTGTTCTCTAGAAGTCCCTATTTGAAAAGTAGAGGCACTTAATGCTTCATGGCACTTCCATGATCATCAGTCTTTTTTCAATGAAAACTCAGTATTTCATACCAATTGAACTCAATGGATATTCAGGTTGGCTGCAGTTTTGTTTTATATTGTATGACAATGAATGTATCCAATGGCTCTCTGTGTGGCAGAGGTGAGATATATACCTCATTATTTAGGCTGCTGTTATTTGAAGTCTGTATAGTGAATATTTTATTTATTTCTGATGTAGCTTTGGATGGGTGGCTTTTCAAGATACTGTTGAACTATAAGTCCCAGTAAGTTTTGCCAACATCTGGAAGTGTCACATGCCCACCCTTCTCACATAGTCCAGTCCCCAGGCCAAAGCTAATTAAGTGCATAGGTCTTATATTAGTAATGTGGTTTGAGGATGCCAGTGAAGACAAATATATATATTTAAGAGGCTTTTTTTTTTTTTTTTGCATTCTTACACATATTTAGCTGGAGTAAGTTCAGTATGAGTATTGTCACAATGGTTAATACATTTGGATCTGGTACCCTTCCTGGTCCTTCTGGACCTCTCAGTAGCATTCAGTAGCATTAATTGCTATGTTTCATGACTGTCTGCTAAGATTAGGAATTGGGGGCACTGTTTTGCAATGGTTATATTTCTTCCGAAGTGGGCAATTTTCAGTCAGTAGAAGGAGGAGGAGAGGTAAACTCAGCAGTTGCTCCATTGTGAGGTGCTACAAGGCTCATGTGTCTCTTCTCTCCTTTTTATATATTTATATAAAGCATTAGAAGTCATCCATTGGTTTAGGGTGAGGTACTACCAGTATGTTGATGATACACTTATCTAGATGTAAATCTGTCTCTCTCTATGTATATGTATATGTATCTCCACACCAAGCCAGTGATGAAAGTAAAAGCCAGTGAAAGTTGATCCAGTGTTTGTAGACTATCAGGGTCTGGATGGGAAGAAACAAACAGAAGTTGCATCCTAACATAATAGTTGCTATTTGTTCTGAAAACAATTAACACTAGATATCTTTGTTCCAGTAATAACTTTAGAAAGATTTCTAAATCTTTCTAGGCTCACAACTACTGCTAGATAGGGAGGTGGAGGACACGACTAGAGGGGGCTTTGCCTAGCTGTGATTGGGGTGATCGTTGTGGGTTTCCCAAAGGAAGTGGTCCTGGCAATGATTATCCACATCCTTTTTACCTCGTGTATAGATACTGCAAAGCACTGTAAATAAGGTTTCCTTTGAACATACATGGAAGATGTAGTTTGTACAACACACAACAGCCCACTTGTATAATGCTGATGTTGCAGTTGCTGCATTGGTTACAACTGGGTACAATTTCAAGTGTTCTGACATATAATGCCCTATGTGGTTGTCCAGGTACCTGTAGAACTGTGTGCAGCAACTATAACCACCCATCTAATTTGCATATCGTGTGAGGGTGTCAGACCTTTGAATAGATTCCACAGGAAGACTAGAGCTATACTTTGTTGAGATAGGTTATAATAACAGAGTCTTGCAAGCCTGTTTGTGCTTTACCTCCCTCGTATCTCACTGAATCACGGAGGTGCCTGCCTGAGCCTCTTCCAAATACTATTTTGCTTTCTATGAGTAAAGGGATGTTTCAGCCCTCTTTGCTTATGTCGCAGTTCTTGCCTATTTCTCTCAAGGTTATCTCCCTGATTCTCTACCGGGAGTGATGAGGGGAGAAGTCAGTGGTGGCCCCTACATTGGAATAGTTTGCCCCCAAAATCTGTAATACCCACAGGTATTCAGGGAGATAGTGAAAACAGATATTTAGGATAGCTTTTTATATTAGATTTGTTGTAAGGAGTTCCATAAGATAGTTTAAGTTTAGTATTTTAGATATTTTTATTCTATGTTTTATTGCATACTGCCAGGAATCCAGTGGAAGTGTGGTAGCTTAAAAATAAAATGAATGAATAGGTTCAGTTGATGATGGGACTTATACAGTATCTACGTAGACATTTATAGACTTGTACTGTGAGAGAACCTTAGGAAATTGCATTATATAAACTCAAACTATTTGTCAACGTAGTTTAATATTGTTTATTCTGACTGGTAAGGTTTTGACAGGCATCAGAGGTTTTTTTTTTTTTTAATGCTGTGCAACTGGGGATACAGACGTGATAAAAAATGAAACTATGCATAGTTCTCTTGAAAGCAGCAGAAAATATGTATACAATTGTTCCTATTTTTTAATATAAAATATAAATTGAAGCTTCAGTTCCTGGTTGAAATTTTAAACAGATCATAATTTTTTTAGTATTTTGTAGGGAGAGTTTAAAGAAGAGATGGCCTTATCAGGTGCTTAGATATCTTTATTCACTGTGTAACCTAACTGTGTATTCCAAGTAGGCAAGTCACATCATTCATTCATTCTTAAATAAAGTGCTGTTTCACCAGTATGAATCCATTGAAATGAATGGAACTTTTATTAGATTAAATTAACAGTCCATTGGGGTATGCTGGTGGTAATCAATTGTCTTTCCATAGCTAGAAATCAGGTTAGCTTTATTTATATTCCCAAAAGGCAATGAAGACCTTATGTCTTATTTTAAAAGTACCAAGTAATTAAAACTATTCTGTAGCCTACTGCTGTTTTTATTTCTCAATATTTCCTCTGTTATATTGATGTAGTATAAAACCTTCTCTTATAAATAAATAAAAAGCAATTTGTGTGTAAGAAAAGGACTAGGGAAAAGGTACATATTCATGGCTATATTTTCATTCAGGAATGCTGCACTGACTTTCTTTTTACTCCTCCATCTCCCTCATATTTCAACCAGTATTTATATATCTTGTAAGGTGCAAATTTACTGGTATTAGTATTATTGTTATTGTTATCATCATCATCTAATTTGACTCAAAATCAAGATAAAGAGTAAATAGCTACAGCAGAAGAAGACATTGTAATCAACAGTGATGATGTGTACAGGCCCAGCGTATGATAATTATCTCTTGATTAATGTTTGTAATATTTACTTTGTATTATTAGCCAATATCTTCTGAAGTCTGGAGGAGGAGGGTGGTTTTTAGACAACTGAACCTGACTCTATAGCAGATCTGTAAAACAACAAGTGCAAAGTTTGTCTTTATTTGGCATGGAGAGTAAAAGAAACTCAGTATTTTTATAATGTTATGGGAGTGAAACATATTTTAAAGAGAGCTGAAGTAATTCAGGGGGAGTTGCAAAAGGTTAGTTACTGCAATGAACACAAGCTAGCTCTATAAAAGAGGGAAAAAACAGCACAGATGGAGACTAAGGCCTTGGTGCAAGAAAACAATACGTGGCCCAAAATCAGAGTTTGGGAGCTCATCAGAGAAAGGCCATGAAAACAGGGAAACTGGTCAGAGGATGTCCTTCAGAAATCACTCCTTGTTCACCAATGCCAATGGTTTGCTGTCAGATGGAAGCCTTTTTTAAATATTGTAGCATACACACCTATGTTTCTAAATGTATTACTGCTATATATTTCAGATCGATAAATATGAACATTGCCCTCTGTAATTTACTATATAGAATTACTGTACAAAATTGTGAGATGTGATATTTAGAACAGAAAGACTCACAGTGGAAGATGCATCTCATCCAATTAAAGGCAGATTTGGGTGAACATTAAAATTACAAGAAAGCAACAAGAAAAACTAGAATTACTTTGAATACCTTAGATCAGAGAGAAAGTCCTTAAATTAAATATCACCCTGGCTGAACATGCAAGCATAGTCATAATAAAGCATTTTCAGGCTGGTTTCAAACACAGTGTGACAAAATTTACATGCCATGTCCTGAGAGTTTAATGTTCCTATTGTGGTATGAAGTCATCCTACCATGGGATCTCTGAACATCATATTTGATTTGATGCTGTGGATTTTATTGTATACCCAGATTTTCACAACTTGCCTGGATCTGAGTAGCTCCACAGTGTTTTTCCTTGCTTCCTTTTCTTTGGCTTCCTGCTTCTCTTATTTATCACAGATTTCTCCAGGTTGCAGGTGGGTCCATGGTGGAGATTAAAAAAAGTTGAGATGTAGCCATGGTAGTGTGATCAAAGCCCTACTGCTTTTATACGTGCATGGAATATTAACACATGCACAAAAGGGGCGGGGATTTGATCATGCTCCCATGTCTGCTATCTTGATGTTTTTTTAATCCCTCCCCATGGATGCTGCTGCAAAGTTGTGTGATTTATAGCATTGTGGTATCATAACAAGTAGCTTTGTTTTATTGGCCTCACACAGTTCTCCCAGGACCCAAACACTCAAAGCTGTAGTATTAACTTCTCAATGCAAGCTACTAGTAAAAAATGGGGAACACTACCTTTATAGGTATGAGCTGTCTTTTAAGGTAGCAATTTCCTTCTGTCTCTCAAAACCTGTCAGACCTAGCCCATCACAAAACCTGAGGTAGAAACTCCAACATGGTCCCTGTGTAAAGAGGGTCATCACTTTCCATCTATTCCTTTATTTTCCTTTTCTTTCATATGATCCATAACTAGTGATGTATTATGTACAGCAGACCAGGATCATGGTCTTCAGTTTATGGAGCAAGCAGTAGGCAGTGGTATATTTTTTTTTCCTCAGAGGCTGGAAGCTTTTACATTAGTCAGCCTGCTGGCAATGATATGATTTGCTTCTGAATGTAATCGGTAGTGTTACTTGCATAGAAAATTGTTTAATGGATTACTTTTTTTAAAAATAGGGACACTGTTGAATCTGAACACCAAGGGGACCATGATGCCATTTTGCCTATTCTCCTTTCAAGTATATTCTTTCCAGGAACTCAGGAAGAAGAAGTTCTCAAAAAATACTAACTATTAAAAAAAAAAAAAAACCCTCACCCCAGGCTGTGGTCTTTTGAAGTTTATTAATGGAGAGCTTGCAGGACACTCTCTTTTTCACTTCTTGAGTGGAAGGGAAAATGAAACCTCCCTTTTTATTGTTTCCTTTCAGTGAAATGGGCTGAACGTTTCTCCATTATGACTAACAATGAAAGGAAAAGAGAAAGATCCTCTGGGTTCTCACTTTCCTTCCAAAATAGACTGTCATATGTGGATGGATAGAGGTCAGAGGTTGTGCTTATATGTCTAATGGGAGGGTGGAGATTGTGTATGGATGTGCCTATATATGTAGAGGTAGTCCTCATTTAGTGACTAAATTGGGACCAGCAACTCAGTCATTAGGCAACTGCGCTTATGATCTTATTTCCGCTTTCCTTTGCTTTATAGACCTGCAAAGGTTGTAAATGTGAGGATTGGTCACAAAGTTGCTTTTTCATCACCATCATAACTGCAAACAGTTACTAAATGAGGCAGTCGGTAATGAGGACTACCTGTATGACTATATGTAGAGAGGTTCTGTGAACTTATGTTTGTGAATGGAGATTGGTAGAGGTTGTATATCCATGGCTATCTGTGCCTATGCATAAGGGTGGTGGGTTAGTGAAAAGGGGTGAGGTGTATGTATAATGTGTGTGCATGGATGGTCATGAGAGTTGGAAGATATAACCTCAAGGGCCTGTTTGGGATCTGGTGCATTCTAGGTATCCAAAGATTACCTATTTGAGGCCTGTGCAAATAATATTTTGGTTCAAGGGTTACTGTTTCAATGATAGTCAGAAAGGCTCTAGTCCCTGATACAAATAGGACTTCTGGATGACAGAGAAAGAACTTACACCTAATGGAGCTGCTTCTCAGGACCATCAATGCTCACCTTGTTCTTTTTTGCTTTTGCTTCATTCTGATAGACTCCATCCAATGCTAAATATTGCTTATTAAGGGAAAAATTTTCATGATACCACCCCTAAAAATGCCCTATCTTAGGTCACAACCAACCATGCTTCAGAAAGCAGGTAGAACAAAATAAGTTATATATTTTAAATGATCTGTAAATTGGGTACATAATTTTAAAATCAAATGAAAAAGACATTTTAGTTTGTAACTTTAATTAATTTGAAGCACAATATTTTTCAGTTTGATAGTGAAACAGTTTGGATTGCTCAGATTATCACAATTTGCAGAGAGACCCTGTTGATTCTCCTTGCTCTCTTAATAATTTTTATTTATAATTCATGATGATGGACTGATAATTTTTTCCAGTGATTCATCTCCAGAAGCTGTTTCAGAAATAGCATTGGTGGGTTTTACCAACTCATAGTATTTGTGTTATGACTTCTCTCAATATCTCTAGAGAAATGTTCCTCAACCTTGACCACTTTAAGATGTGTGGACTTCAACTCCCAGAATTCCCCAGCCAGCCATGTTTACTGTTATCCATGCTGGCTGGGGAATTCTGGGAGTTGAAGTCCACACATCTTCAAGTGGCCAAGGTTGAGGAACCCTACTCTAGAGGATTTGGAATAAGGTACTGCCCTGCCTGAGTCTTTGTCAGAGTTTTTGTATTCAGAAAACAGCAGAAACATACAGGATAGGGCCAGAGGTTTAAAGCCAGGAGATCACACATTAGGGCCAAAGGAAAATATGAGCCAAGACATTTCAGCCACCTAGAGTCCTTTGGGATTGGGGCAGATTATGAATGCTGTGAAACAAACAAACAAACAAACAACTTAGTCAGTAGAGGATACACACTGAAGTTCTTATCATCATAATGTGATCATGAGGAACAAGAATTTATTACCTGAATTCCAGCCATGTTGTTGAGTTCTTGAGGCATATGAATAACCAGTGTTTCTCTTGCCCATTTTCTATTCCTGTTTGTTCTATTTTGAGCAATTACAATAAGTCTGATTATTGTAATCATCCTGAACCTCACCCCACAAATTTAGCTCCTACAGTAATGTTTCCGACTGTCAACATACTGTATGTCTTCATTCTTATGGATTCGGATACATTCCATATTCTTCTAGTAACGGATCAGATGGAAGTAAGGGGGCATCCTCTTCAGCTGTGCTTCATAATAATGCTTCATAAATCTTATTGTCCAGTTCAAGCACATTCTAGCCAGAGCTAGAAGCATCTAAGTTAGCTTCAGTTGTTACTTGAAAATAACAGCCCTTCCTCAATGACCTCATCCTTGTCTGATTATCTAAATCAGATTGATTCATGACAGGCACCATCAATATGTTGAAGACAACTGGCCTTATGCTTCCTTCTTAATTGGACAGTTGAGAATGTGAAGGTACTGAATATTTACAGAATGCCCTTACAAAATAATATTACATTTAATTATATTTAATATTTATTAACTAAATATCTATAATAATTGCTGTCCTTTCTTTAACAGAGATTCCAAGGATATTAAAGGTACATAAAAAGTAATATAAATATAAAGTGCAGTATAAGTAATTATGAAACAAATTTAACTGTGATAAATGTTGTAAATTTAACTATTATAACAACGGCTAAATAAAACAACCAGCGGCTAAAGGTTGGGATTTTTTTATTTTTTATTTTAAAAGGTCTTTGTCTAGGGCTGAAAGGACAATATAGCCAGCACTTCATGGAAAGCGCTGCATAAAAGGGTGCCACTACTGAGAAGATCCTGTCCCTGTTTAGCTATCTAGGTCACCTCAGACAGCGGGGACTGAGAATTGTATTTCAGCCTTTGCCATCTGTATCAGGAGCTACATATATCTATTTAAAAGGGAAATAAATCTTGGGTAGAAAATTGTATAATAGAAAGATCCTTGAAGTTTTTCTGTTTAAAATTATTTATAGCAACATGTTGCTAACATATGCTTTTTATTTGCCAGATCTGACTTATCAAAAAGGACCTACAATGGTGGTCTATTATTATAGCTCTGTGTAGACGAATGCTGCATTCATATCATTCAGAGAGATAAAGCTGCGTTACACTAAATTGTGGCTGCCAATAGGTCAGTGCATGGCTTGTTAGGATAGCTAAAACATTTTAAAGGCCTTTATAAATTCTGTTTAAACTGGAACATGTGTTCAGATTGCCTACTTGCTATTGCCCTGGATGCTATACTAACTGAGCAGCAAAAATTGAGGCAAAATATTAAAATGAATGTTGTTGGTGGCAGGATTTCAGGACTGTAGGATTGTTGAGGTGAAAGAAACAAGTCTGATGTTTTTTCTTGAAGTGTTACCTTATTAAAAGCTTATTCCTTGGGCCTAAATAATGGAAGGGAGCTTTGGCTAATATGAGAATAAAGGAGGATAATTGAGAAGTAGAAAGTTCTGACTCCTTTGTGTATTAAGACTACCTTTATATTTTTGTCCTATACTCAAATATCATGGTAAGAAATTACATAGAAATAAGGAGTTTGAGATGACTCCCATTCACACACCCCCTTGCTTAGCATGACCCCTTTATGAAGTTCATGTACAAATTCTCTTACACTATGTTTTCCTTTGATTATAGATGTCTTTTCAGTGCCTTTGGTCCTTAATCTACCCCTCTGCCCCAAAATAGCTTCTGAGCTTATTTTCTTTCTGCTTTGCAGTAAGTAGAAAACAAGGCAAAACAAGAATGGGTTTTGACTGAAAGGGTAGGAGAGGTAACAATGAACATCACTGGAGAAGTGTGGTTTGTTTTATGCTAGACGGGTGTGCAGATCAAATTTTTGCTCTTCAACAGGTCACCTTATGAACGTGAGAAAGTAGATTTCTGGTATATTTGTGGATCTAGAGGACTTCCTCTATAAGAAAGCAAATAGGATTTTTTCCCCACAGATATGATGTTGAAAATAAGAGCAGTACATGATAGAAAGAAAGGACTGGCATCACATCTCCTCTCAGCAATAGTGCTGACCACAACTGTGACTCAATGGATCTTCCTGACAATTGTCCCAGTTCCCATTGTATTGAGCATAGTAAATAGAGGGTCTTTTGCTGCAAATCCCAGTCTGGATAGAGGCCCTAATTCTGGTACTTAAATAAGAGAAGAGAACTTTTGTGAGGATTAAGATTACCACTGGATGCAAAGTTTTATTCCCTTCCATGCTAGGATCCAATCTGGATTAAGTATGATGCACTAGGTAGTTATGAGCAAACAATATTTGCACTCAAGGATGAATGAGATTAATTAAAATAATGAGAAAATAATTAGAAGCATAGGGGGTTAGCAGGTTAGTACTGCAGAACAAGGTCCTCAGAGATCAGTCTGCCATGTATTTTAAGGACTAGATGAACTGATGGTCTAAACATTTGGCATCCTCTGGTATGCTGGGAGGCATCTTATGGAATTCTAGATCACATGTCTAAAGACTGAATAGAGAAGTAGAGCAGCCTCTTCTGACATGACACCTATTGGAAGTTTTCAGACGTAACTTCCCAAATTCCCAGATATCATGGCTAACAGCTGAGGAAGATGACAAACTGAAGTAAATTAAAACTTTGTTGATTTGATCTTTTTTTATTTATTTATTTTTTTTACTGGAAGCTCTTTGTATAGCTCCCTGATGAAAGAGTTTCCAGCAACTACAAATGAAATTTTGATAATAAAATGCCACTTGATTTGTATGTGAAAAGGAACCTGAAATAGATGTTGAAAAACAAAATCATATTAAAAAATAATATTAAAATGATTTCCTTTTGTCTAACACAGGAAGCATGCATTACAGTTTTATATCTCTATGTATTGCAGAATGATTCATTTATCTGCAGAAGATGAGGAGAAAACAGGAAATTTTAGAAACTGTAAGGAAAAAAAATGCTTTCCACTCTGTGTTTAATGTCCCAATCTCCTGAAGGAAGATTTAATTGCTTCATGAATGACCCTCAAAATCACATGGAATGAACCTGTTGTCTGCCTTGAAGAGGAGACAACGTTATTTCATTCCAACTCCATTGTTATATAATTATTGGATGCATATAATAAATGAAAAGTAATCAGTAATCTTTAATCAAACAAGGCGCTTTGCTTCACTGTGATGAGTGCTTATGAAATAGATGGCACAATTTTATTTTTCTATAAAATGCGCAAGTAATTATTTTAGTTGATGACTGTTATTTGCACATTTTCAAGTTCTACCAATGCATGTGCTGTGCTGACCATTTCAATGATGGATTCTTGAAATAATTTACTGAAACTTTTTCAAGGATCCTTTGTATCCCAAAGAGCATGCTGTAACCCTTCCTTGATATCTGCATACCCTAATGAATGAAAATGTCATAGAATAAAACATTGTTCTGTATATAGTTTTTTTTTTTTAGTGATCTTTCCTTTAACTTTGCAATTTTTAAAAAATAGAGATAGAGAATGGGGTGGGGTTTGGGAGGAAACACATAACTGTAGTGGAAATATTGAAGCCATGATTACAAATGGAATAAACTCTGAAGATGATCTCTTAATAGACAAGCCAATAAGAATAGCCGTTTTCATGCCTTCTTTGCATAAATGTAAATCATGCCAACAAGTGCCAGGCAGCTGCACTAGGGAATTGCATGAGATATCCGTCTGTTTAATTTCGATTGATTGTTTTCTTTGAAGATTGCTGTAAGAGTTGTAAATGACAGATATTTTATTTAGTCTGCAAAAAGGAGTAATATTTTATTTAATTTAAGTGTCTGTTTAGTGCCTCTTGTAGTGCATTTTGATTACTTTTAGTGACTCAAAGTAATATTTAATAACTGTTAGTTTTCTTTTTAGAGAGTTCTTAGGAAAGCAGCAAGAGTTCTTACAGCGACATGGATAATTAACTTGAAGCATGTCTGTCTCTGGGGGAACATCAGATATGCAAATGAGGAATTTAAGATTTAACAAGACATGCTGGGAATCACTAAAAGTTTTATTACATTAAAGTACCAGTCTATTAAAAGACCTAATGGTTTTAATTTATTATTACAACATCAATATGTTTTAAAGTACAAATATGTATTTTTTTCTTTTTCTCTTTTGTTTTACAAGGCTTGAAAAATAAGATGGATTTGTGTTTTCTCAGAGATACTGTAAAAATTCTAAAGTGCTATTTGTTAAAGAAAAAAAACACAAATTGGGGAAATATTACAGAATAGAGTATGTCCTGTTTTAATTTCTATAACAGTTCTTTAGATAGAAACAAGTATACAACTGGTTGGCAGAGAAAGGAAGAGGAACATTTATCAAATGGAACATTATTCTATTTCAGGTAAGTAGATAATGTTTAATGGGACCTGAAAGCAAAGCTAGAATGGTCAACATTTTACCTGTAACTCAGTCAGAATGTGATCAAAGCCAACATTCATTTCCATATCATTGCCTTCTAACTGATAACCCTATATAAAATTGTATTTGAATAGGAAAACTAACCTACAATGGATCCATTGTAAATGGATAAATCCCACTGTAAAATATCACAGATAAAACACAATCAGCAATATTTAAATCCTTATTTTAAAAGTAACTTAAGATTCAGTTGGGTGACAAGTACAAATGTCTTTTCTTTCTGTTCCCAATACATGGACCATCTATGGACCAGTAAAAAGATTCACAGGTACAGCTTCAATTTATTGGATTGTTTGCAATAATCAGTGTGTAAGGTTTACTGCAAAAGCTGTTGATGCAGCAGCTGGATATCTTTAAAAAAAAAATTTAAATATATTGTGATCCACAAAGCATAAAAAATAAAAACTACGAAAGAAACCAAACCAAACCCAAATAGCTAGAAGCAAAAGCAAAACAAGAACAACAAGAACAATACTAATGGTTATATACTGTGTCTGAATTCTTGAGGATATCTTGAGCTATTATTCCTCTCCAAAAAGGTAGAACAACTGTATTAAGAGTGTTTTCATTTTCTTTGCTCTTCTCAATTAGTGCAGCCCAGGTTCCTTCAATTAAATGATGCCATCTATGGGGACCCCAGAAGCGCAACTTCTCGTAGCAGCACCTGCCCTCTGGAATTGCCCCCAAGATCTGGATAGCTCCCACCCTTCTGGTGTTTCAAAGGGCCTTGCAGACGTGAGTCTTCGCCCAGGCCTTTGGCAAGGGAGAGTGAAGCCCCCTTTGGATTGTGTGGGTTTTTTTTTATTTTGTTCCCATCTGTTTTTTAGTTTCCTTGCCATCTTTACTCTTCATTTTTGCCTGTCATATGCATATAACTGCCCATCATCACTGGTAGCCAGGGACCATATACATCATCATCATCATCATCATCATCATCATCATCATCATCATTTTTTTTTAACAATCTTTAACTGAACAATTCTTTGCTGAGTCTACCTGATAACTTGTCCCATAGCTTCCTATAGACGCTGCCTTTTGAATCTAACCTTCTCTGTAATTAGGGTTTTTTTGTGTGTGTGTTTGTGTGTGCTCGTTGGATGAGCAGGAAATTGTTCCTTCTATATTCCTACTTACCTTTACCATTTTTCTCAAATATTTCTACCATTGAATTGTGGCCAGTATTTTTAAGACTTGATGAAGTCAATCAAGGTATGGCAATGTTTGGCATTCTTGTTTTTTAGTATTATTAATTTCTGCATGACCCAGTTGCCTTCACCCAAACTCTCCATTATTTTCACTCAACAGTTTTTTTTTCCCCTGTTGGTAAGAATAGCCAATTCTCAAAATGCAATTCCTTCTCTTTTATTTGTTATGTATATTCAAATGAAATAAACATAAATGAACTTTAATCTTCACATTCATGGATACTCTCATACATGCATAATTCTTTACATCTAATGCTGTTCCTTCTTCTTTGTAGAAGCTTTCATTAATATCATCCTGTAAATGAAAATTTACACCCCTCCTTTATGGGTTGATTACCCATACATTTTTTCCCTCTGATTTTTACAGAAGCATAAGGCAAGGTTAAAGAAATTATGTGCAGGTTGGGGAGTCATGAACTGGAAAAATTGGACTTTGGATCATCAATTGTGTTCTGTCTTACTAATTTGAGGACGTTCTTCATCTAAAGGTGAATAAGTGCATTTACATGATGAAAAAATTGTTTCATAGTAAGGGATCATAGACTGTAGAGTTGCATGGACCCTAAAAATAGAAGATAGTCTGATTGGAATGCATAGCAGCACATGGATGTCGTAGTCTAATTTAGCTGCTAAATAAGCCTCTCCCAAAACATAGACCAGGGTTTTGTTTGATTAACATGATCCCTGCTACATTTTGCTTGCAGTACTGCTTATACTTTTTTTCTCTGCCTCTCTTTCTCCGTTTAAAAGCTAAAAGAGTCTGTATTACTTATCTTAAAGCGTATTGATTTTTTTCAAATAACTTTAAAAAAGGAACCAAGTATATTACATTATCAAGTACATTCTCTATCAAATGGAAAGTTCTAACACAATGTGATTTATAACAATATGGGATATGAATTTGGTTTTGGTATTTGAATGTTATCTTTTCATTCTTTAAAAAACTTTATGTCCACTGTACAACAGGATGAAAAATATAACTGTAGTTTTGTCCTTTACAGCCCAGGACAAATAAGTGTCAGAACTAAATGGAGGTGTCCCTCATGAAAAAGCATACTTCAAGAATGAAATATTGTTATGCCTTTTCCATTGCTATTCCTATGAACATTGAGGTGAAATTGCCTCAGGACCTAATCAGATCATGCTCATTTGCATATACTAAAAAATCTGCAATGAGGTTTCAGCACATTAAGAGTATATAATGTCACTTTAAAAATCATTTGGCATAATACTTGCTCTGTTATTCAGAACGAGTGGTTCCTAGCACTCAAGCAGAATAGTTTGACAACACTCTGTATGAAATGAACATCTGCTTAGATTACTGGTCTTTTAATTGTCAATTTAATTTTGTGTTTATTAACCATGTTTGAAGGTGGCACTGTGCAAGTCCCTGTTATGTTTCTTGAAAATGCTGCGGTATTGATAAAATGTCAAGGCTCCTACTTGGGATTGACGATAACAATCAAGTTTACCAGAATCATTAAGTTAGCTTTTGAGAGCAGGAGGATGTAGTGAAAAGGGTATCCTCCTCTGGCACTATTAGCACCTTTTATTCCACAACTTCACAAAGCAAGTGAATATTAAGTCATTGTTGCTTTTCTACACTATGGAAAAAAAAGTAATTGAAAGCTCTTTTAAAAAAAAAAAAATAGCGCTAGGGAACAATTGGATTTATTATTAATTATTGCCGTAAAGTTAAGCTTTGTACAGTAGATTCTATCAGTACTGTGGTGCTCTTATTTATGCTTGTTTTTAAGGTTCAGCGGGTTAATTAAAATAAAAAGCTAGTCTTTAGGATCTAGGATTTAGCAGATTTCCCTCTTTTTCTATGAAGACAATGAGGTCTATTGAAGGACTTCTACGTTCAACATTTCCTTATTGGAGCATGGGAACATCCACTGCTGTCAATATTCCAACTTGATTAAGGACAAGACGAAGTACAGTGTACAGAACAATTTATTCTTCATTCTAACATTCAGTTCAGTTAGCAACTCTTTAGAATCTCCCATAAACTCAGCAAACACATATTTTATTTGCTGATATGCTCCAATGAAAATTTTCTTATGAACAGTGCTTTCTAATTCTTCTATTAATTCATAGTTAACTTGCTTACAAATCTCAGCAGGAACCCCCACCCCATAAAAGGCAATTGTTGATAACTGAACAATATGAAATACTTTTTGAACTAGATTACTTGGCTTTTTTTTTTTCCAATAGTGTATCTTCTTGGAGCCATAAAAAATCCTGTATGCATTTAGGATAATGATTTCAAATTCAGTAAATTCAGGCAGATCCAAGACTTTGTCAATACTTCCATTATAACTTTTTCAATGCTGTTCCACTGATAACAGGATTGCCACATGTTTATTTATTACATTTACATAGCCACCCCAAACTCAGTCTTGCAACTGTAGTGAGGTACAAGAGGTGATTGATAGGAATCTAATCAATGGTTAGAATTCTGTTTATGTACCCTGAGGTATTAGCTGCTGATGTAAAATGAAGATGCCTTAATGGATAATAAATTTTCAGCGTAGGTCTGTGAGTGAGGAAATAACTATTGAAGTATCCAAGATAATTCCTCAAGCTTTTAATAAACAGAACTTGAAAACCCAGTGCTGCAATGACCATGGACCAAATAAAGCAATTACCTTCCAGGAATCTTGAGCCATATCGGCTGAGAATTCAGGGAACTGTCATTCCAACACATCTTTGAAATGCTAGGAGAGGCTGCTGTACTAATGGGTAAGGCAGCTTGCAACTTGATATTTATTTTAGGAGCCAACAAACAAATATAAACTTCTCTTCTTCATTTTATGTACCAAAATTTTATTTAAAGGCACCCACAAGTCTTCCACCAGCATCAACAGAAGTGACATATGTTTACACAGCTTTCTCCATTATTGACTTCAATAAGCACAGATATTCCTTGTGTTCAGTTCCATATGCTATTGTTACCAAATGGATCTCTGTGTTCAGGACTGTGAACTGATGCCAGATTATAACGTTAAATATCTCCAAGACTGTTTCTAGTCAAAACCCATCAATTGCATATGAAAATGTTTACATTACATTAAAAATGTACTAATATAAGCTCTACTAACATACAGCTGCTATAATTTTGACAGGAGACTTGAGTTTAAGTAACAATTCTTGGAATAGGTTGAAACCATTATGAATTCTGTTGGAACTTACTCCATAGACACAATTATTATTTTTTGTAGCTCTTGTTAAGTTACAAAGTAATTATTCAAAACAATATAAGATCTGATTATATATTTCTAACAATAGTTTTTAACTGATTCAACCATAACTTTCAAAAGGGCATCTTCTTATCCCTTAATTGCAGGGGGTTTTGAGCATATCAGATTTCAGTTTCTCATTCCTCAGAGATTGTTTCCTACATGAATAGTTTTTCTGTTGTGCTTCTTCCTCCTCCTATGTTTGAATGACTCATGGAAGATCTTTGCTTAACTCTTTGAACTCTTACTCACATTTCCAAATAAGTTTTATAAAAAATAGCTTTAATGAGAATATCTTACCCAGCAGTTTTATTAGAATTTTGGTGGCTGGTCTGCCAGAAGTTCATATAAAGGCCTGCATTTATCTCATGGAAATTGCAGAAAACAAAAAAGCTGACCTCCGCAGAGCTACTTCAGGCTAGCCCAAGGGCTTGAGTTCATAAAATGGATTTTTGACATTTCCCCCCCCTTTCACTAGCAATACTCCACAACATGTCATAAACTGAATTCACAACTCTCTTTATTTTCAAGTCTTTTCCTAGGCAGAATGGGGGCAGAAGGGTATGGACATTGGTTGAAAAACACAAGTCAAAAGCAGTTTGAAAAATGTCAAGATTAAGATAGTGTATTGGGGAGACTCTTGGTTTTTTTGCTCACCTTGTTGTTGTTCTTGTTGTTGCCGCCTTTACTTGTATGTTTCATTCATTACAGTTGAAAAGCAGCATTAGCCATGTCCAATCCCAATTTGCCTGTTCCCTAAGATCAGAAGAGCCCCCTGTGTCATGTCATGCCCTCTGGAGGACTCTTCTTTAGAAGATCTAGAGCTCTCTAAGAAGCATGTTGCTACTATAAACTCTGCAGCTGGCCAGGGGGATCCATGGAAGATTTCTTTTACATCCTTAGGGGGAAAGAATAATATAGAAAGGAACCGTGTAACTACCAGTCACACTGAGAAGAGATTGCTTTCCAACTTCAAACATGATGGTTATTACATTTCGATACCCATCTGCATAAGATTCAAAAGCAATGATGGAACTGTGCATAAATCAAACTTCATCTCCCTGGAAGTGTCATTTTCTCTAGCATAAACACATATACCTCCTGCACCCTCCTAGCATCGAGAGAACACACATCTCATCACAAGAGATATACGTTACTCCATTTTCTCAGACCAGACTGGGAGCTGTGGGGGAAAAAAAACATTAGTTGTTCGTAATGAATAGATTTCATTACTCATTTCCATATCTATTTCTAAAGAAGGAAAAAGCTATTCTGAATATGGGGGACAGAGAAAAAAAATATTCTGATTGATGGGATTGGAAAGGGCTCCTCCCTAACTTCTCAGTTGGATGTACAGGCACAGTATAGGCCACTTAAGCCATTTCTAAATTATCGTCAGACTCAATTCATTTCTTTTTTTTTCCCCACAGTGTAATTGTCTTTGATCTTAAGACACATCTTTAATTTGTAATTACTGAAATATGAAGGTGTGATAAAACCCTAGTTTTGGTGTGACACAATAATGTCTCCTAAAACAATTTATAAATAGTCCTCATGCTGACAGCCTTGAATAGATGAAATTCTGCTTTTGTACACAACTGGTGGAAAGCAGATTGCACCATTATAATTCTACCATGGGTTATTAGGAGGATGGACCAGTCCCTAGATAATTAGTGGTTTGCTGGCTAGATCCAGGGCATTGTAGGTGGAACATTATCCTTGATAACAGTTTTCCCAAAGAAGCTGACTTGCTTATCACCTCATTCTATAAAACTGAGGAAGATGCCCAAAAAGCCTGAAGAAGAAACAAAAAGAAGAAGAAAGAGTAGGAGGATTGTTGCCTTGCTTGTTTTTCCTATATGTCTCTTTTCCCAGTAAACTCCTTTTTGTATTACTAGATTTGGCTAATTTGATTTTATAAGAAAAATTCTCCTTAAATCAGTGTTGTCCAAACTTGGCCACTTTAAGATGAGTGGACTTCAACTCCCAGAATTCCCCAGCCAGCCATGCTGGCTGGGGAATTCTGGGATTTGAAGTCCACTCATCTTAAAGTGGCCAAGTTTGGACAACACTGCCTTAAATCCTTCCCCGCATGCAAGAAACATAATTACATAATGACCCTTTGTGTTTTGGGATTGGGGCATAATTTGTGAAGGTCTGGGGGACAGAATGGCCAAAATACTTTCTAGTTTTCCTAGAGCTGAGCTGGGCAGAATATTGGGTATCAGAAGAATCAGCCTGCCTAGTGGCAACTGACTATAATTATCCTTAATGGGAAATCCTTATAAGTAGTAGTCTGCTGGTGAAGGTTGAAATTGTCCTACTTGTGGTTTGTAACTGGTGGATACAGCTTTATTGATGATCGAAGAGTTGCCACGACAGTGTAACATGTAATATTCCTATAAATATTGCAATTTATGGTATAACTCATATGCACTGAAACACTGTATGCATGTTTGGGCATAGAGAAATGTATGGATAGGATAATACTGGAAGCTGGCAATTTTTCCACATGTTATACCAGTATATGAATGTGGAATATTTTTGAAGCTTATTTCTTTCACCTACTGAATGTAGTAGAGTCACATGACTCATGGATTAAACTGGAGGAAAATTAAAATATTGAAGTTCCAAAAAATGAGGTGTGTATTCAGGGGAAGAGGGAAGGAAAGAATTTTTTTCCCATAGAAGGTCACAGGAAATTAGCTTCTCACTGCCAGTCTAGGTTTGTGTCTTTTTTGCATTAGGTTTTACTTATAGAATGTGATTGAACCACATTCCTTTGTTATAATCAGCAGAAACAAAATGAGAGGCCAGAAAGCCAGATTCATATTGCAAAACAATCCAGAGAAAAACTCAAAGGATAGGTAATCTTTTGAAATGGATTTTAATTAGATCCAAAGGTCTTTTCTGAGTTGTGAAGGATTCTCTCTCTCTCTCTCTCTCTCTGTTTTTTTTGGGGGGGGGCATCTCTAGACAACTAAAAATGCCACGCTAAAAATTATCCTGAATTTTTCTTTCAGTATTTTCATTCTATTTGATGGGGAAAAATTGCTTTCATTTTTTTTTCTCCCAAAGGAGATTCATATTTGGCTTAATTTAAATTTAAATAGATTGGGTGCACAATTCTGTTACTTTAATTGTGTGATGGATGTGAAAATGCTGCTTTTCTCTGCACAATAATTGCTCCAGCAGTCTGCAGCTTCTTGGACTTCCGTTCAATCCCAAGGGAAGACCACGTGAGGGAAGTTCTTCCATGGGGCTGTTTCAGATGAGGATGGAGAGACAGCCCAAATGTCTGCAGAGTAATGGAGAGATGCATTAACAAGAAAGAAAGAAAAAGAAAAAGCAACTTCTTCATCCTTTGCCACCCCCCTACAATAAGATAACCTCCAATGTATCTTTAGGAGAAATTCTAAAGTATCCGAGAATGATGTAGAAAAACAGACATCTCCTGTACAGGAGCAGTAAATAGCTAGTGGTTCACTGGCAGACCTCCACAGACACGTTTCCCAGAAAATGCTCAATGCATGAATAAAATGTAAATGTAGGAGAGCTCTTAGGAAGACATCCATGTTCCACTGCCACTGCTCGGTTTTCTTTTCAATGGATTTCTGCAAAGGAAGTCGTCATTGGGTAAGTGATAACAAAATGAACCTCGCATATAAACCCAGAAAAATATAATCCCTTACCATACATCATAATTATTAAAAAGTGATTTGGGGGGTTGGTAGGAAGATTGCATTTATTCTATGAAGCATTTTTATATGGACAGACAAATGCTACTTATTTGCACTGGCTGGATATGTGGCATTCATACCCAATTTCATGCTTTGCTAATTTAGAAAAGTTAGAGCCTTGTGTATTATAAAAGAATGGAAAATAGCTATAGAATCAATATGTGATTGCCCTAGGATATTTTGTTGACAGGTAGAAATATATATATACAGACAAAGCAATGTCATTGGATCCTAATATGAAATATACAGCTTCATGAGTACTGTGAATCAGAAGCCTTTTATTTGTTAGGGTTTTCCCTTTTCCAAACTGCAAATGATTACAGAACTTTGAATGTATTTTTTAATGAAGCCAGGATTAATCTTTTTTGATTACCAACCTATCAATGAATTGGAGCCAGTCATTGAGATCTGAATACCTGTTACTGGAACCAATTTGTATCCCATCTTTCTTTAGCTTCTTCCTTGTTTGTACTGTTGTAATTCTTCATCAGCATCATTGACATATTCTATATATAGTCTAAAGAGCTGGGTTCTCATGCCCCACTAATTCAGAATATATTTTCTTAGATTCTGGGTTAGTTTCTTACGAGACTGTACCTCGTGTGGTTTGGAAAAACTACAGTATATGTTATGGCTTAGCCTGTAGTTTATTTATAAGCTACTAATAAAGTATAGTTTAGCCACTGTCTTTACCCATTACCATGAGGGACAGCCCAGTCCATATAGGACACAAGGGAAGAAAATGTGTTCAATAAATGGAAGCACACAAAGGTACACACAGTATAATCAATTAAGCTGATTATTCTTTTGAGTTACATTTACAATGAACAAGAAACTATTGTAAGAACTAAGTTTGGGAAAACAATGATTCAGCATAAGGAAGGCACATATCCATTTAATTTGTTAGAGAATATATTATGGCAGGATTGGAAAATATGACAACTGCTACCAAAGCTGGAAGTTGAAACAATTTGAGATATGCAGATATTACTTCTTTGTTAGCTGAAAATAAATAAGACTTAGAAGAACTCATAATGACCCGATCATTATGACAAAGAAGTGAAGATAGTGGATAGTTTTGTTTTCTTCTGTTCACATATAAAAGGTAAAATACTTATATAAACAGAAATCAGAGTATCTTGGGCTCAAGTGTAGATAAAGATGGACAATATGCTAGAGAAAGATAAAGATGAATCTTAGGAGAATGGTAATAACAAACAGTTCATTAAGGTTAAGAATATTTCTGTGACACTGAAATCAGAATAATTAAAACAATGGTTTTCCCAGTGGTAATGTGAAAGCTGAACATTGAGAAAGAACTAGAGAAAGAAGATAGACATCTTCAAATTATGAATCTGAAGATGGTTACTAATAGTATTATGGACAATTGGATGAACCATTCAGTTAATCTTAGAAGAAATAAAGACTCTCTGTTCCTTTGAATAGTGATAGCAAGCAGAAGCTTATATACCTTGGGCACATGATACAGGTAGATGATGGGCTAGAGAAAAATTAATAATGCTATGAAGAAATAGAAGGGAGAGTCAATGGATGGATGGATCTAATGTATCATGGATACCACTGTAATATTGATGAAATAGCTGCAGGCAGTCTCCAAGGGAACTATTTGTCTATGCAGTCACTAGGAATCATGCCTGGCTTGAGAGTACTAACTAAATAACTAAGGAATATGAACCAAACTGAAAAATATTGGCATATATGCCATCTACGTATGACTTAAATATATGGGAGGCACAAAATGCTGGGTGGGCCCAAAATACATGAATTATTACAGGAAACATTGTGAAATCCCAAGATAGATGATTAGTTATTGAAGGCTACTATTCTACATATTAGAAAATAAATGTATGATTTATATTTTGATGATATTTTTGATCAGCAATGTATAGAATCGTGGTGTCATCCATTCATTATACTCCTAATGGCCCTTTCTGTAGCTTTAAATTTTAATCTAAATATGTATATATCACTATGCACAAAGAGGCCCCAGTGTGATTAGAAAATTATTTTAAATGAAATGATTTATTTCAAATATATTGTTTATAATCTGCTTTATAACTGATGTGCTGTTGATTTTAACTGGACATTCTGGATTTGTTCACTAACTAGTCTGTCTATTTATCACCAGGCCCTGTTCAACATCTGGTTTGAATGTAGAAATATCTAAACAATTTAAGCTGTGGTTACTTAAAGGAATACCACTCTCTGAACTATCTTTCCTGTGACTTAAGAACTGGTGGGGATTGCCTTTTGGTTATGCCATCATCAAACAAAGCCTGGATATCACAATTGGCCCTTCTTGATAATATCGTCCTGCTGAGACATATCCCTGCACTAGATATTAGGCTTGTACTGACATTTGATTAATTGTTTTAAACTTCTTTTTCACATTGTCCTTTGATTAATAATGAATGCCAGGGTGGTAGGATAGCTTGGGAAATTGAAAAGCTTCCCAGAAAAAGGCAATGGCAAACCACTTCTGTACTGTTGCCAAGAAAACTGCATACTGTAGACATGCCCATAAAGTCACCAGGAGCTGCACTTATCTGGAAGATGACCTTTTATCTATCAGAACAGGATGATTAAAGGGCAATTTATTGGGAGGGAAGAACGGTTGACACAGTGGGCTTCCATAATGGTTTTGTATAGTACGTTTATGCCAGGCTATTTTTTGTATCTCACATTTCCTCATAAAACTGATACAACAGAGATCACAATGATGCTAAAGAGAATATGCAGTATTTTTTTTAATTTTATGTTTCTTAGATATACAGGTTTTATTGCATGTTGGCTAAATGTAGATACTTATTTTGTTTTCTCCCCATTATCCTGGTTATATTCAAACAGACACTGGAGAGTGAGATCTTTGGGATATCTTTTCCAAGAATGTATTACAAGAACACGTGCTGAATGCTGGAGATCTTAGTGGACAGACAATTTCTGATGGGCCCTAGCAGATGTACCGTATATTGGAATGAAATGGATTAATACATATAAACTATTAAGCTTAGCTGGGACTCCTGTTCAATATTGTAAACTGACAACTTTATCACCTTGAAGGCAAAAAATACAGGGTTTTTCCCTCCCCAAACAAAGACTTTTGTAAAAGCAATAAGGTAACTGTATGAAGTGTGTCTATCATGATATAATCACCCCCCAGGGGGGAAGAGGTATTTGACTACATCTTTTGCTTTGTAATGACCCAAGGGTGTGATTATCTTATGATAAGCACACTTCCTGTCATGCCTTATTGTTTATATATTTCATATGTTGTAATGAATCCTGAAGCACTTTCTAGGGCTCATAGCAAATGCAAGTGACTTTGAAGTCTAGGAAGTAGCCAGATTTTCTAGGTACATATAGATTAATATTGTATACAGTAGGAAGAATGATGAATTATTCGTATTAATGGTTGTCAGGACAAAGTTTTTAACTTCTCTTTCTGTGAACTTCACAAGCAGGAGTTACTGCTTTGCTCATTACATATGCTAAGGAGTTATTCAAAGCTGAACATTATCAGAGTTAGATGCTACATTGCAATTGGCATACAATAGATTTTGGCTACATTTGGGCATACTACTGAATCATAGTTTAATGTTATGAGAAATAAGTCAGCACGCTCATCTCTCTCATTTTGTGCAGCCAGGAAAATACATGGTCAGGAACTACCACATGCTTTGTATATTAATCATATTTAGTATGTTGTTTGAAACCAAAGCTTAATTTAATTTCAACTGTAGGTATTTAGAATAAGCCACCTTTATAAACTACATTTTAAGGTGTCTTATTTCAACAGAACATAGTTATAATTAAGATTAATTAACATTTGAAAAACATTGCAAGTTGCAATTAATATGAAAAGGTGTTTTCAAATTTGAATTCATATTCAAATTCTTCTTGAAACTGTGTCAAGAAAAGAACAAGGGAATGGTACAGACTAGAGCTGTGAACGTGAGCTCTTGATTGTATATACTGTATAGTCTTTAAGGATTCATTTTGTGTGGTGTTTTTCAGTATTGCAAGTATGCTGTACCTTATCAATGGACTATCAAAAATACATAAGTGAGGGAGATAAAACAGCAAACCTAAAGTACCAAAAGTTATAGTTACAGTAATTGTCCACACTCTTCTCATTTCATAACCAATCATATAATTATTTCTATCTTAATTAAAATACAGTAGTAGAATGCAAAGCAAAACCAGACAAAATCTGCTGACTTTATCTGGGAATTTATATAAGAAACCTGAAGATTTCATTTAAAAACATACTGGTATGCTTCATATCTCCTAAACAAATGAGTGGCTTAAAATTTAATTATTATTCACTTTTGGAATGTTTCTGAATATGACATTTAATTATCAAATTTATAATTGTAATATTTTAGAATAGTGCATTTTAGGAACATTGCATATTAAATGTGTACCAATTTTAATGTACATAAAAATCAGACTAATTTTGGAAATAGCATGAAATGGGTTTACAAATTAATACTGGCAAAACACCCTGATATATTGTTGTTGTTTAGTCGTTAAGTCGTGTCCGACTCTTCGTGACCCCATGAACCATATTGCGCCAGGCCTTCCTGATATATTACTTTACAAATATGTGCAAATGTGTTCAGCAGGCTAAAGATTACACCTACTTACATACTTATACACATATGCACACGATATGATATAATATTAATAATAAAAGCAAAATATTTCCAATTTGTTAAAAATAGAAAATGATCAATTTGGAATATGTATGTTTATAAATACAGTATTATGATACTCCTTTTGATGGCTTAAATCCTCTTCTTTCACATGTTTTATTGAAATGTTTACATTTTACTTAATCATTCAAAAAAGAAAAAAAGAACACGGTCTGTATAGTTTTTAAAATAACCTGGGGGGGGAGGTTTTCAGCTGAAAGTACTGATTTGACATAATTTTGTTATGGTGTAATAACATCCCTTATAGGATGTTGGCCGACTCTCCTGTGTCTCCCACTCCCCACTTTCTCTTTTCGTAGTAGTCTCATGACAATGAGCCACTGGTTATTTGGAAACACCTATTTAGCTTTGTGGGGGGGAAAATCCACATTTTCACAATGAAAATAGTAATACAGCACATTCTAATTAAAAAGAATGGGGCTAATGGTTGGTCCATAAGGAAATAAGAGAGAGATCAATAGACTTCTGAAATTTCAATTAGGGACTAGTATTAAAGACAACAGGATAATAAACTAAGCAATTATCTTTGATATACCTTATGATACAATCACACCACAGGGTGAATCTGCACCACAGGATATGGAGTTCTCTAGTAAGTTTGTAACCTTGTTAATCTGATCTATGTAGCAGTCAACAGTTAAATACTGCTTCACTGCGGGAAAATTGTTATAGTCTTCCTAGGCTGCCACCATAAACTGGATGATAAAGATGATGGCCTATCATTATGACTCCTGATGGGTTGATTCACAGGCTGCATCAGCTCTGAGATCAGCCAAGTTAACTGCAGGTCATCTTTCAAAACATCTGTGTGTCTAAAAGAAAGCTTATTTAGCAAGATAGCTGCACAAGCAGTATACTTCTGATTATCATAAAGGTCAGACATGCACATTTTAACGGGTGGTAATGAGTAGTTTTAAATATGTTTGAGCCTTTTCTTAATCCTGCCATGTCACAAGGCTTCTATTGTTATGCACCAAAGAATGTGCCTTTAATTGTACCATTTGCCCTATTGTATCTTGATCATAGAGCAGGAAGCGCAATAGTTACTTGTGATAACTGCCTACCACATGTCCTAATAATTACTAGCCTTCGGTAAATTGCAGAGGGAAGCAACAGAGGAGACTGGTAAAACAAAAGGCTGTAAAAAGTTGCAAGGATTATTTAAAGAGTTGCATGTAGTATGTTAGATTGTGCCAAATATGTAAATCTGCCTGCCTGTTACTCCTTTAAACCAGCATCATATAATGTGGATCATTGTTAGGAACATTTGGGGAAAACATTTTAATAGAATTAATGAGAAGAGGCTTAATCAATGCTGCTTTCATTAATAAACCAATCATATGTATGTACAGTATGTCTGAATAAGTCCCAATAAAGCACATCCCAGTCAAGTGTATGTTACAATCCATCCAGGAAATTATCACTAGTACTAATCATCTGACAACAGCAGAACGGTCTCACCCAGGAAACACTTTTATATTGATGTGCAAAACAATACTTGTTTATAAAGGATGGGTTAACTCAGGTTTTCAGATTTAATAGATCTGTGAAACTATCTAATATTAAAAATGACAAGTTCAAATATTTCAGAGTAGTATCCATTCAAATAATTAAAGATGTGTAAAATGTTTTTACACATTTTAAGGCGGTTGTTTTTTTTACTTGTGTAGAAAACTTAACTGCTGTCAGTGGATATGTTGGTACTGGTCCTGTCGTCATCCTATCCTTTAAATATCTGTTTAACGTTAAATTTAGTACAATATTTCACAAGTTCTGTCTTAACCACAGTCAAACAAAAGGGAGATGTAGTTGGCATTTTATGTAATGGTTAAAGGATTTAGTAGGATAGCCATAATAATGTCCAAGACCGCAATCATAAATAAATTGTATTATGGATAGGTGCTGTTGCTCCCAATGGGATTTACCTTGGAGGAAGCACACGTATTGCATTACACCAGTGTTTTTCAAACTTGGCAACTTTAAGATGTGTGGACTTCAACTCCCAGAATTCCTCAGCCAGCATGCTTCTGGGAGTTGAAGTCCACACATCTTAAAGTTGCCAAGTTTGAAAAACATTGCACTACATTGTGCTAAAGTAGTTGACAGATGGAGTTGAACTTATGATTGCAAACATGCATATAAAGCAATAAACTTCACTGTTTTGACTAGGATTTGAAATGAGATAAATTTCCAGAAATTTGATGTAACCTATGAGTGCACAGGTTTCCAGCCTGGGAGTCCCCCTGGATCCAGCTTTAATGCTGGACTGCCCTAAAACATTTGAGATAAGGGAGATCTTTATCAGCTGCAGCAGATATCCCAAAGACAACCTTGTCTCGGGGAGAGAGATATGCTTTGGGGTGACTCATGCTCTGATAACATCAAGGCTAGATTATTGCAACACACTGTTTCTGGAGCAACCTTGAAAATGGTCCAGAAATTGCAACTGACTTATCAATAGCACAGATTAGTTGTGGTCCCTGGAAGTCCTGAATTACTTTTGTGTTGAATTCACTTCACTAGTTGTCAATTACTTTTCTAGTAAGGCTTTCTAAGGCTCAGATCCACCTACTTATAACATTTTTTACTCCTATACAGTTTGCTCTTGATTGATCAATGGACAACTATCATGTGTTCCTCCTGCCATCAATACATTTTGAATCAGTGATCAATTAAGCTTGCTTTCTGGTAGGGCTCATACAATGGAATAATTATTAATAGAATCGAAGCAAATTCCCTCCTTATTACAGTGTAGAGGAGACTCACAACATTTACTCAGTAGCTGTAATATTATTTTACTTTTTCTACTCAAAACATTTGTTATTTTTTGGTTTTTTAAAGTTCTTAAGATTCATTAAAGTGGGAAAATATACATGTTCTAAATATAAAAACAAAATATGAACTTTCCTTGCCCATCATGACTGCCATGTGCATTTAAATGAATGGAAAGATCTCTACACAAATTTCTTCTGCTATGTACTAAACATTCATTTGCACATTAAATGTATGCTTTGAACAGGAGAATAAAATAGATTTGTATTCTTTCTATGAGGTGATTATCCAACACACCACCAGAATGTACAGTATGCAATAATTGTTTTTTGAGTCACTGCTTGAAATATTAAAAGAATAGAAAATGGAAGACACCTCCTCCTGGCCACTTCATACAATTAAGTCTAACCTTCTAAACAAACTGATTCAATTATTTTTAAGGGAAAAAAAATCAAAGAAGTAATCATCAGCTCCCAAAAGCTGATCTATACACTTTTAGTGTGCAGATTCTACATGCTTCCAAATAGATTATAATTTTACAAAGACATGAAGAACTCAAATATGTTCTTCCTATCCTTTTTCATTTTTAGATAACTTGTCTCATAAAATGTTCTTAAAAACTCAAACCTTCATTCTGTAAACATTCAAGTGACCCAGTAAAGATTTCATCTCAGTATGAATTTTGGGTGATGCCCCCCTCATGCTCTACACAACTGCTTTTTGACTTTTATGCTTTATTATTACATTTTTATCCCACCATTTATATGTATGTATATGTGTATGTCAAGGTGACAAACATACTTCATACCCTTGCCTCCTATGTCCCCCACAAAAACAACCCTCTGAGGTGATTGGGCTGAGAGAGAGTGACTGGCCCAAAGTCACCCAGCTGGCTTTCATGCCTAAGGGAGGACTAGAAATCCTGGTCTCCTGGTTTCTAGGCCAGCACCTTAGTCATTATTCCAAACTGGCTCTCTGTATAATCTATATATCTATAATCTATATATCTATATCCAATCTATACTGTATTTTTCTATATATCCTTTCAAAAAAGGTTCTACTGTAAATATAATTTATATTATAATTGGAATTTTGCTCAGTTTAAAATCCTTCAGAATACACATTTGCTACTTAAATTCTGCCTTGCTTTCAGCCAAAGGGTATTGAGGATGGTTTATACAAAATCATGAAATAGTAGTACAGTGCAGCTGCTTCCATCTTCTCCTTTATATATGGAGGTTTTCTCTGTACATAATAGGGTGCAGGGACAAAGAACATTTTCCATGATAATTTCTCCTGTTAATTCTGTGAAACAATTTAGTGAAGGAAGACAAATGATGGCTGTGGAATAGCATTTCAAGAATGCTTGCAGTTACCAAGAAAGATACAGTGGCTTAGGGCTAAGGTTACAGTGGGAAAATGGAGCAGTGTCAGCCTTTCCAGGTAGATCAGTCAGGAAATACGACCAGATGAGCTAATTCTAAGGCTACCTTAACAGAATCTTCCAAGTCTGAAAGTACACATCTCCCACTGTCTCCTTTACAGCCTGAGAAGTTAGGAAGGGTCCCTTTTGAGTCTCTTTCTCTATCCATTATGCAGCTGCAGGCTATGCCCTCTCTTATCTGACTGTTCCCTAGGCAGCATCTCTTCATCCTGTTTCTCAAGGTCTTTTTCATATACCATTACAGACAGTGATTCAAAGTGGGTAGATCAGGACTTTTTCATTTTCTTGAGTTCTGGAGGGCTGGATTGTGGGTGGAATATATTAATGCAGTATAAAATATAACTGAGAAGGGCAATAATGAAAGAAATTTTATCTATAGGTATGGGCCTAAGAGACAAGTGATATTGGCTTAAATCCCATAATGAACAGGATAACCATTGAACCAACTTGATATGATTTATGTATTTATTTAGAGTCAGATTTATATCCCATCTTTCTTCCAAGAGCTCAAGAAGCATACATAGCAGCACCTTTTCCCATTTTTCCTACCATCATAACTCTTCAGAAGGAAATTGGGTTGCAAAGTCACCCAGTGGACTTCTACAGTTGGGGATGAACTTAAATCTGAATCACCCCGATCTATTCCAATACTTTAGCCACTATGATACATGGACTCACTTATATTTTTTATTCAGACATCAATATCACTTAAGTCAAATGGGTCCTTCATTAATGATAAAAAGACTGTAGCTTTAATAAGTTATATAATTCCAGGATTTACTCCTGTGCTATTGTTAAAACACAAGTCAATAATCCTTAGATGTACTAAATTTACTGGAACTTCTAAATAAACAAGTGTATGATTGCATTAAATGCACATTATTCATTGGGCATTATTTCTCATTAACTGTAATTAATTATAATCTACTGCTCCATTTGCAATTACTCTGTTGAGAGATTGCCAGGTGCTTGGAAATCTGAAACAGTTGTGTATGGCGTAGCATTTGGACAGACATGTGTGTTTATTTTTCAAAAAACCTTATATCCTCACAAAGGGCAAAACTGATGGGATGGCATTTCAGGAAAACTTTCTGGGGAATGTAGTAACACCAGAAAAGAAAATGATAGGTTTGAGACATCTACGATGTAGCTTTTATTTTCTTTTTTCATTTCTAAAAAAGATTACTGTTACTTCACAGGAATGCTGTCAGGTTAAATTAATAACTGATTCTAAAGCTCAGGGATACCAGGAATGGCAGAAATGATATTACACTCATGTCATTGACAACTCTGTTGTTAAGGGAGCTTTCAGCTTTTTACAAAAGCGGAACTACCGTGCTCCTATTGCACATATTGTTGGTATTACGAACCCTCCCAGTCTGATACAATAGTCTGTGGTGGGCTAATTTAATGAAACAATGTAACCTTTTAGTAGAAGAGATACATTGAAAAACTCTATTACAAATATTTTCTTACATTTCTTGCTTACTGTAATTGTATCTTGAAAAGCTGAGCTTCCTGGCTTAGAAGGTTGAATGGCTATTCCCAGCTATGCTTCGGGTATTCCTTCAGCTCTGGAGTCAAGAATTCTAGACCTCACCTTGGCTCTTCCTAAAAAGCTGAAACGCCATACCAGCTTCTAGAAGTTAGCTAAGTGAGTCCCCATTCAGAAGGGTGTCAGCCACCAAGCAGAGAGCCAGGGAGAATGGATGAGGAGGAGGAAAAGCCTGGCTTTTCTTAATATTAACCTTCACAGGAGGGCATTATCATTTAATTTGCACCTTGTGGATTTTTTTTTTTTTTTTTTAGTAAGACAAGTGTATTGCCTTAGTTAGGCAGTAGAGGTGGCAAAGGCAGCAAAATCCAGTTGTAATTAGGCTTCTGAGCTGCAGCAGGATTGCGTAAGCAGATGGAGGAGGACTCATCTGGCTTGTGGGGGGCTGCTGATCTCCACCTTTTGGCATGGGACAGCAGCAGGAGCTTCTGAGTGGAATGAACCTGTGTCCTGCAGCTGCCATCGGACATGGAGCAATGGCCATTTTGCCGGTTACAGCTTCTTTTCCAGTTTCCTCTACATTGGCAGGGTGCTGCAATGAGTGGGCTCCCAAACTTTTATTACAAGCAACTCCAAGATTCTTTCCCCTTACCATTTGGAGGAGAGGTGACTATGGTGTGTTGGATTTCAGAACTTTAGACTCTTCAGAGTTTTGATGGGAGTTGTTGGGCCGGTTATACTTCTGGGCTGCTGCTGCTGCTGTTTGTCCTTGGGTGAGAGAGAAGGAGGCATGGACAGACCTGGTGACAGCAGGGTAGGTGGTGGGGGACAGGTTGGTTGGATTGGGCTATGAGTTGATGTGAAGTTATGGAAGAGGGTAGTGGTGTAGCTGGTGCTGAATGTGAGGCAGAAGCATCCCTGAAGCTGGTGCCAGTCTTTAACTCTGCCTGGGAGTCTACTTCCCAGTAAGAGATGGTATGCAGTTTGGAAGTCTCATGGCTCCTGCTCAAAGAGCATGTGGCAGCCTTGGCTGGGGTTGGGTGCTTTGCACAGTTCATCTTGTATACCAATTGTGCCCATTCTTGGACCAGAAGGCCTTGCTTTTTATGATTCATGTCTTAGCTCCCATTTGGATTACTGTAATGCACACTACATGGGCTGCTCTTCAAGAACATTTGGAAGCTGCAGCTGGTCCAGAATGCAGGACCATGGAAAGGTTTTGGAATCTCTCAATATGCTCATATAACACTGCTGCTTCGTGAGCTGCACTGGCTCCCAGGAGGTTTCTAAGTGTGATTCAAGATGCTGACTACCACCCATAAAGGTCTACATGGCATAGGTCCAGGCTATTTGTGGGACTGCCTGTCCCCCATTGATTCTGCCCACACCACAGGTCTAGCAGGGGCAGCATGCTCCAGGTCCCTTTCATTAAGCAACGCCATCTTGTTGGACCTGGAGTTGTGCCTTTTCTGTGGCTGCACCTGCCCTGTGGTATAGCATCCCTCCAGAGATCTGGATAGCCCAGCTCTGTTAGCCTTTCATAAGGCTGTGAAGACCTGGTTCCCCTAGGCATTTGGGCCAGGCAGATAGCTGAGCTCTGTTGGTGATGTGGCTTTTTCTTTGGGAGGTTGTTGTTTAACCAGGGCATCATGGTTAAACTATTATGATAGTTTTAAACTTTCTCCAGCGCCCAGAGTCAATGCTGTGAGATTGGTGGCTCTATAAATCATTCAAATAATATTTTTAGCTCAGTATTTCTCTGAGAAGACTGTCTTTAGTCAAACCTAGTCTTTTCAAGGTAACCACTTCATACATTTAAATGTTGAAAAGTTAATTGATGTATCTGTGTCTGTGTGAAGTTTTTAAATGTTTCATATAGTTTTTAAGTGACCTTGTTTTCTTTTGTTGTAGCCAGTTATCATGTAAGGCGCTTGTCAGTTCTTCTGTAGCCACTATGGGGGCGATATGGGTTTCCTGAGTTGAAGGATAATAGTACATCCTTCACATGTAGGATCTTAATTCCTAGTAATAACAATGATCACAGTTGGTATGTCAATACATATGGAAAGCATGTATTTGATATGGAACTTTTTTGTTTATTCATAACCAATAGTTTATTCCATCTCTTTTGCTACCTCAGCAGATAAAACTCAAGCAATAGTAGTTTAAAGAGTTTAAATAGGTTGATATGTTTGATCCCATTGTGTGAAAGCTTCAGTATTCTCCCTCCCACACACATACGATTCAGTTTCTAATACCAATTCCTCCTTACAAAAACACGAGCTCTGATATCTTTGCATTTTTCACCTTATAAAAGAAATCCAAAACATTGCTCATACCACCAGGGGGTTGTCTGAATTTTTCTTCAGACTACTCTCAGTGCTTTTGTTTTCTTTAAAGTTATGCCTTTAGTTCTGACTTGTGTTTGACAAAATGAACTTTTTTTACACCTTTTTTTTTATGGCAAAGCAATGCATTCAAATAATAGAGAAAAATGCATACCTAAGTGGAACAAATCAAACTTTTCCAAGATCTTTCTCTTGGAAGCAAACATTCTCTTAGATGTTACTTTCTCGGTTCACTTCACCTGAAATATAAATGAACTGAAACCAAAGAAGAAAATAAAAGAAAATTGGTTGACTTTTTTTTATGTTGGATTGCAAATTTCTTATGCATAACAAAGTGATATGAATAGCAAAAATTCACTATCATTAGGAATTCAGTGATATCTGTAACTATATAATTGTGTAAATCTCTCCTTATTTATGTGACTTCTGGTAAGATTTACTTCAGGGTATAACCTGTGAAGTGTTAATGATCTTACACTGCAGTCCTAACTGTCAAATCAAATTATAACAAGTTTGGTTTATTTTTCAAGTAGCTTCAACATGGATTACACTTATATTGGATCCAGGACTAAGCACCTCATTAAGAGAGTTTAAAATCAATGGTGATAACTCAGCTAAAATAAGTAGTCTGCTATTGATCGCTCATTGCTCAGCAATATGAAGGTATTGTTAATCAGGAATAAGAGTTGCTGATTTTTAAATGTGTGTGTATTTGTGTGTGCATGTGTGTTCAGTTATTAGTAGCACTGTATTTCTACTGAAATTAGTAGTGGTCAAGAACGTTTCAGAATCAGGTCAATTAGTTTTCTGCAACTTTGTTGAGAAAACATGCATATGGATCTCCCAGGTCTACTGATTTTGTAGTCCTTCCCCAAATTGATTCACCCACTCCACTCTTAAGGATAAACAGAAATAAATAGAGAATTTACTATAATGCTAAACTATACTGTTGTTTGATGGTATTGGGGTTACTAAGTTGTATGAGCTTAGCCATTCTGTTTTGTGCAGTCTGTTTAATGGCTTAGCACAACGTGTGAACAAGATACGTTGTGGTTTATTCAACAAATCATGGCTAAGTTGTGAGCCTAGGGTAGTTGTAATTTGTTTTTTTTCTGTGTTAATATGCAAATGGGAAAGGCTGTGTTCTTGCACACTATTCTTCTTATGCATTAATAATAAACTAGTTCTCTGTGAATCAATCCTTAAATAGCCACAATGGCAATTTACAGAGGAAGTATCACATTGAAGGTATCCAAATATGCAGATGGTGTATTGACAGCAAACAATAAACCAATATTCTGTAAAACCTTAATTGAATGTGAACTTCTTATATTTACACTCAATTAGACATGATTCCCCAGAAGCTTGACTTGCCACCGTATTTTAGACTGGATTTCTAAAATGGTCCAATGCTTAGTAATCTATAGAATACTAATAGATTGTTAATAGAAATGGAAAATTGGGAGAAAGGAACTCAAATGAAATACCCTGGAAGTGATGACTGGCTGACAAATCCTGAAAAGGAGCAGCCCTCCAATGTTGGCAAATTTCTTTCCATGTCAAGGATATACTTTAGTCTATGCTTTTAGCCAGCTTTCTTTTTTTTTAAACAAGAACCATCTATTAATAGATGATTCATGTGTGGAGCACTTTGTATACAGAAATCTCCAAAAGGGGTCATTTATATTTGCCATATCTAACAATCAGCAACAAGATGGGAAAATCTTGTTTTGAAGATTTTGAAAGCTTCCCTGCCACTCTTCCATCAACTCTCAATGACTTCTCCCAACCCAAAGTCCCTTTCCACAAAACTTACTTCTAGAATTGATGAGAGACACACGTTTCAAATGTTTTCCGATGGAAGTTTTCCTGACAAATATCCCTGCAAATGGTCATTTTGTGCAGTCCTTACTAAAGGTCCCAAAGCCTAGAAAAATATAGGATATTTGTGCTGGGAACTTCCTGTTTATAATAGCTATGGGGCTACAGAAAAGAGAAAGGTAGCCCTAATTTTAACTCTAGACAGCTAGGAATGGGCCAAACTTTTTTTTTTTAAAAAAACTAGCCGAAATCAAAAGGAATTTAGCTCTGAATGTAAAAAGCTAATTTTGGTTTTACAAGTGTTTTTCTTTCTTTCTGAAAATACACATCAGTTCCAAAATTCAGCACTCTCTCTAGTTCTAAACCATAGCTTTAAAGAGCTGGCCTCAGAGGTTCCCTTTCCCTACCATTTCCTTTAGCCTGACCAAATGCTTCAGCTGCTGGTCTTGCAAGTTGGATCTTACACTGATTTTTTTTCCTGTACACCACATTTTGTCTCTCTTCCCATTCAACATTCCCATTCTTCTTCCAGTCTAGTACCTCCAAAGTAAAAGAATGGGACAAAGCAATACTGAATTTATGAAAATGATACTCAAAATATATCAGTGATTGTTTTAGAAGTGATGCATTCTGCGGACTTCAGGACTAGAGGATTTTCTTCCTTGTTGCAGACTGTTCACCTTAAATCATAAGCCATAAAAAAGCAGCAGCAGCAGCAGCAGCAGCAGCAGCAGCACTTGCTTTATGTGTTGGTCCCTTGTAGGTGGTGATATGGATTGCATAAACAATTTGAGAGGTAGTACAATCAGTAAGAAATGCTTTATTAAAAAAAAAAAACAACAGCCTGAAGGTACCTTTCTTAAGCCCTCTTCCCAAACCCAGAGCTGACAATCCCATGTTGTATGCTCAGTTGTGAACTATAGCATAGGTAAATCCATATCGTTGTGTACCAGTGGAAGGCATTGTGGCTGACTACCAATTTAGCAAGCTTTCAGTGGCTGCATTTACTCATGTCAGCAAACCAACGTTACACTGCATGTAAGACAGAGGCATGGGGAAAGGTAGGCCATCAAAAAGTCAAGATGATGGCTTGACTGTGCAATCAGAGCCGCATTCTTTTTTTAATGTATTTTTAATCCTTCTACATTTTTTACTCAGATTCATAGTATCTACAGACACTAGTTGGTTCTTTTCCTTTTAAATGGTCAGATTCTACTTGGTTCCTGTTTTGCATGGTTTCATTGGCTGTTTTTATAAAACCATCTTGTAAGAATTTCCAGGATGAACAACCCTTCATAATCTTCATGCTCAAAAGGAAGTGCAGGTTTTTAGGATTCCTCTTTTGCAGATGGATAATTTTGGATGAGTCTGACTTTGCTGTCATTGAGAAAAGTGTGGTCGCTAAGAGTCAGCACCATCTTGATGGCACATAATCAATTATAATCAATGATTTAGCTGCAGTTGGCTAGGTCAAAGTCCAAAATTCAGATTCAGACCAATAGATTTGAAAATGAATTGTCCTTATGTTACTTCCCCAAAGGGACCAGTGCTTTAGTCTAGAAGAATAATCCAACTCATTTAATGTTCTCTTACTAATAAGAAATTAATTGTCTATAAGGTATTGTCTTCATTTCATACTCCTCCCCCATCAACCACAACAAACCTTGACTGGTGACTAATGGCTCTCCCCCCCCCCCCCAAAAAAACTTTTTGTAGTGTTCATCATTCAATCTGCGGGCAAACAGGCTAGGAATAAAAACACATCTGATGTTGGCTTACATTATAAGAGTTCAGTTAGGCTGCCAGGAAAATTCAGAGTACTTTTTCTTTAGTATGCTGAATGGCCTAATTAGAGTTTTCCTTTGTTTCTTCTCTCTTCCTTTTGTGAATATCCTGTAGTTCTGCTCAGTGGACTGAAGTGTGTAGTTTCACTTTCTTCTGGTGCTGCTTAGTTTCTCTTCCTCTCTGACTGCTAAGCTGATTCCAAATATCATTTCTTTTATTCCTCTCCCCCAGCATTATTCCTCTGTTGGAATTCAGTAGGAATTAAGGAAACTTTTACCCTTTCCATGGTGAGAATATTTTCCTTTCCAAAATCTCTAAGGAACAAACTCGTATCTCACTTCATTTCAACAGCATATGGCTTTGCTAAAGACAAAGCTTTATGCAGTTGATTTGATTCACTGGATCAAAGAAAGACGACAGCAATTTTTCTTTCTAATTTTTGTTTCAGTTCTTTACAGCCTGATTCCTTCTGTCTGCATATCCACCTTTTTTCCATTCTCCATCCCGAACTGCAGTTGGCTTCTCTCTTACTCCACCTAAGAAAAAGAAAAAGTTACCTATCCTCTTTGTTTATTCTCAGAAAGCTAAATAAAAGAATGAGAAGAAGCATCTGCATTTAGCAGCAATCTAAATCAAGACAAACTTCTGCAGAGAAGAAAGAAAAATCTGCTTGGGATTTCTTTGGAAAGAGCGAAGATTGTGTCTCCTATCAATTCAACCTTGATTTTGGAAAAAAAATGACTGGGTTTGTCAAGGATGGGAAGCCAGTGTTCAGTTTTGACTATATATATATACATATACATATACATATACATAAAATTCTTGCTCATGCAGAACTATACTTATTAATCTTCTCTTAAATTGCAGGGGGCGGGGGAGGTTGTTATTAGCTGGTTGTGAAAAAAAGTCATTTTGCAGATACTCAGAGACACTTTCACATATCCCTGCTGGCTAACATAGATTTTTTAGTTATTAAGACTACACATAATTTGTGATCTCCCTGGTCACCTGGTAGCAATTCCTATTACAGCTACTATTTACAAATCTGTTTTGTATCAGGTATCATCATTTAATATATTTAAAGCACTATGGGCTGTTCTATTTTCATTGCATATTTTCCCTGTTTAATATATATATATATATATATATATATATAAGCAAAATGTATCCTCCCAAGTATACTTGTAACTCCAGTATAAATCATTGGTTTAATATGTTTTCTAAAGTGGTAGTAAAATTTAAATCCAGGCTGTCATTTTTATTTTACTGCTCCCGGTGCTTGAGGACTTTCTCGCAAATGAAGAGATCTATGCAGGCATAGACAAGATACACTGTGTCTGTGGAGATATGACTTGGAATAATGAGGATATCATTTTTTAACAACAACAATAAACAGAGGTTTTGCTGTGAATTAATAGAATTAATATTTAATAAAATTTCATATTTTATTTTGTTTGCAAAGCTTCTGTCTCAGGCTGTCCATTGCTCAGCTCTGCTGACAGGCTGTATAAATTTGATGCTTTCTTTGGAACCGTCTGATCAAAGAGCATCCATTTTATTTGCCTTTCAAAACCCATAAATATTGTTTTGAGGGTTTTGTTCAAATCAAAGGATATATCCAAAGTCACTTGTCATTTTAACTTGTATGTGCATGTGTGTGCTAACACCACAAAATGCTATAGATTTCTAAATCAGCAATGTAAGTTCTATTCAGAATCACTAAAGAAAATGTGGCTTATTTCTAGAATCTAGCACCCCTCCAGTAAAACAAAGGCACCTTTTATCTTAAGTTAATTAGTTCATTATATGGGAGATACATCATTCTTTTAAAAGAAGGTGATGAATCCCAAGTGAAATAACAAAGGTAGCTATTGGTAATAAATTAAACTGAAATGTAAGAAAAAATTTTTAAAATATTGATTTTGATTAAAATTGTATTTAGGAGCAAGAATACTCTCAAGTTTGTGTTAACCGTGCTTGTGCAAGGTTTTCACTCTGTACAGAAGAAACAGATACCTATTGTTTGTAAATAAAAAAGGGAAATTTTCATGGTGGCACTTCCATCTGTTACTACAACAATAAGTGAACTGGTGCAGTTAATCACAGCACTTTTTTTTTTGTAGTTGTCAAGAGAAGAAAAAAAATTCTCATCTTGAATCTCAACTCCTGTCTGTTCATGCTTTCCCATCAAGTACATCTAATCCTGATGGTTAGGGTTGTGTTTTAATTCCAGAATGGGTTTGCTTTAAGTTCAAAGACTCTGGGTTTCATACCATATTTGAGATCTGCAGCCAGGAATAGCTGCTTTCAAGAAAATGAGCTGCTATTTAAAGCTCATGTATGCGTATTTGACTCTGTTGGCCTGCAGTCTATTTAGCAATATATTATTTTTCATGTGCTTAATGAAAATTACGAAATTTTAAGAAGGGGAAAACATCTTCAAGCTAGTTTACCAGCTTAGAATTAAAATCTTGGTTTTTTTTTAAGCACTCATTTTTGCTAGGGGGGAAGGACAGTGATTCAAATCAGTGCAATTGCAAGACTAGGTACTCCAGAAATCAAGACATACCAGGGCCAAAGGCTACAAGGCAAATTCCAAATTTAAGTTGCTTAGTAGAAAGGGGGTGGGTGGGGGTTCCATTTACTTTTTGTAATTGATTTGCATTCTCCCAAGGAAAAAATGCCTTGTACTCTATTTTAATCAGTGTACTTATTTATGTGTCCAACTACAATCTGGCCAAATTACTTATTTTAGAAGTATATTGAGATTATTTAGTTGCTCAATGGATTTTGCCATATAGGCTGAACATCCCAGATAGTGATGGAAAGTCAGTAATATATTCCATTCATAACGGGGAACACCGGAGGGTATATGAATGAGTGTTCAGAAACAAACAGCAGTTTCAAACATGTCAGCTCTGCTTTGTCCTGTTCTGTCAAGTGTATGTATGGGGGTAATTTTATGAAAGAATTGCTTTCAATGGAACCAGTTTGGAATTAGCAAAGGGGAAACCAGCTTTCTTTCATATAATACAAGAAAATTTACTATGGAAATGTTGGATTTCAAACTTCTAGAATGGGCACTGTGATAGGTTTATCATTCTATGAAAAAGTGTAATGAAATACTGAGGTAGCCGAAAGATCAGAATGTTTACAAGCTTGTAAACCATGCAGTTGTAAGTGGAGCACTTTTTTGATACAGAAAAATATTAAATCACTTGGTATTTTCTCTTGACAGTTTGTTGTTAACTGTTTTTTTTCTTAGAATTAACTTGTATCCAGTGCTCAAAAGAAAGCAACCTCTATTGGCTTTTTTAGTACATGATGGAAATGAGAACTTAGTAAAAATGATTCTGAGTCAACATTGCTGGATCTTAGGCCAGCACAGGGAGCTGCATGCAATTCCACAGACTTTCAAGGATTTCAGCTGCACTGTGTCCATAATGGATTGTGCCACTCATTTGTTTAAATCAACTCAGATTATTCCTCCTCCTCTCCCCAATGGCTTTTCTTTCTGGCTAATTGAAAAAAAATGTTTTAATTTTAAGGAAAGGTTAGCATCAAGATTCTGTGCAAGAACAACGTACAAGTATCTCAGTGAAAATTTAAACCAAATGCTGCCCATTTGGGGGCAGTGTATATATAATATGTAATTTAAGGTGGAGACAGGACAGTTATATCTCATTCTGACAGCAATTAAATCCATTTAATGCAGTGGAACCTCTGGTTAAACTTACGTAGGATCAGTCCCATACAGCATACTAAACAAACAAAGGTTGTTCAACTTGTTAGAGGAAATGATTATTTTTGCGTACTCTGGCATTTTAGAGATAAAATTGGGCACATTTATTGATGCTTAGAATACCTGATTTCTCATGAAACTGATCTTTTCACTATTAAGTGTCTTTCAAACTGAATTCAACTTTTGGCAACTTTATGGACGCAGCCAGCTTTCTTGCATATTTAGGCTACTAAAATCTGGACAGCCACTAAATGGCAGGAAAGATTTAGTGTTTTCTGGATCTTTTACTCCCATCTAATGGGTATCTCAATTTGGTAGCCCTAAACAACACATAAGTGTGTTCCTTGCCTTGATCCAGATGTTTTTCAACTTCCCAGTTTAGTCTACAGCCTTGCTACTCTCAGTGGTCTCCAATCTAAGTACTGACCTGGCCCAATCCTGCTTAGCTTTTGAAATCAGACAAGTTGTTAAGCTTAAGCACTGTTGCCTACTATAGGAAAAGGTGGTCATTGCTTACAGCAGTCTCTCTGCTGTAATGTTTACCATGGTATGTAGAAAAATATTGCCATCTGCTTTCTGTATGATCAAACCACAACTGCAGGGACTAGTTGAAAAACTAGTGCCTATATTCATTTAAATATAGCTGGCAACAGTTTACATTCATTTAATCTGCAAGGTTGTATGTACTGACTTCAGTAATCGGGTATATTAGACTAACCATAACAGCATACTTTTAATGATTAGCTTACTAATAAAGAGAAAGGAACACCAATGCATCCTTTAAAAATGTCCAAAAGACAGAATAAGGACAAGGATTTACAAAATCAGAACTGAACCAAACATATAAGGATCCAAAGGGATTTCTTGTAATATACTTGTCAACTTAACTACAGCAAGATCCATCAGAGGATCCTTTTCAAGGTTGCATTCTACAAAAAAAATTACTGCCAATTGTCATATCTAAAGTGTACTGTCTGAGTGTACATGAAAATATATTTTCACCCTATCCGTCTATAGATTTGGCCCATTATGTGCAGCTCACATTTCATGGTGGTTTGGAATAATTTAGCCACAGAACCCGAAAAACAAAGTTGTAGTTACTGTATAACAGCACAACTAATTTAAAACTGCCGTTGTTCTTTAAAAAAGCAATTATTTATTGTGACCTTGGGTTTCAAAGTTTAGTCAGATAAAGTGAAGTCATCCCAGTTATGTTTTGTTTTCTGATATGGAGCTTAATTCTTGTGTGGGAAAAAGTGCTGAAATGTACAAGATACCCAGCAGCATTTGTTTTTTCTTGGAAATACAGTGGAAAACTTCCCAGTGACAATCTATCACCAGTTTCCTGAACAATTTCCCTGGATAAGACAGGCACATGACTATTATGCATTATTTTTCAAATGTTGGGGGGGGGGGCGGGAAGGGAGTATCTGGCATTGCTAACTTCCTCACATCTGTGCCAAGGCATGACATTTAGGTGCTGTTACAGTTTTAAAACTGACAGGAATGTTTCTAGCAGAAATTATCAGGATCAAATGCCCTTTGAGGGAAAAACAGTGAGGAACAGCCATTTTTTCTTCTTGTTTTTGTACCCAATTAACCCTCACCCTCCTCATGGAAGCCATCAACTCCTAACAAAGCAACTGTTCTAACAAGAAAAGGAATAGGACCACTTGCTTTGGGAATAAAACATCATCTGAGCCTCCCTGAGCAACATCTTCAGCCATAACTGTCCATGAAAAGAATAATGAAACATTAAGGATTAAATGATCTTGTTTTCCTTTTTTCTATTCCACTCCCTTTCCTTTTAGGTCATGCATTTTTAGATTTAAGCCTGCGAGCAGAGACAAATGAGTTTTTATCATTAGGCAAGATACATCGTAGACAGAGAGGTGAGGACTGAATAGCAGAAAGCAAACACTGGACTCTCCAAGATGTAGAGAGCCTGCTGAAGTTTATTCTTCCCAGTCCCTTAAGCATCTAGAGAGAGGGGCTGAAAACAAAAACAGACTGTTTGGAACATCAGCAGTCCAAACCAAGAAGTCAAAGTAATGCTCAAAATAAAATATCTAACCAAGGAAGTAAATGGATTTGGCAGCAGCAGTTTGAGCCTTGTTCTCCTGCTCTAACACCAACAGTTACAAATAAGCCTTCCAGCCTCAGCTGTGGGCATATAAGCAACGCCTTCCTTGAGTAGTCTCTGGCCTCTTCCTTCCCTCTGAGAAAGGCTTTCCAGTGGGAAGAACTGGCTCTCTTCTCTGCCTGTTCAATGAGTTGAGGCAGCTTAGAAGGATGGGGGAGTTTGTTTATAGAGACCTGATAAGAGTAACCTAGCAGGTGCTTTCTCTGTAGGCTTCTGTTTGTCTTCCTCTGGGCCGACTATATTTCTCAATCTTCTTCTTCAACATCCACTTCTGCCCTTTCTTCGGAAGGGATTTTTGCTTAGCAGGCATTGAGTTTGTAGGCACTCATGCTTTGGTGCTGTGGCTTACTCACAAGGAGATTGGTGTTTTCCCTTGTCAGCCTTACCAAGTAGACCAGACAGGAAACAAGACCAGATAAGCTAATTCTACTTTGTTGTAAAGCTACATTAACAGAACCTTGTAAGTCTGAAAGTATGATTCTCTCACCATCTCCTTTACAGCCCAAAACACTAGGGAGGGTCCCTTCTGAACCTCTTGCCCTGCCCATTTTGCAGCTGCAGCCTATGCTGTCTCTTATCTGATTCCCTAGGCAGCATCTCTTCCACTCATCTCCCAAGGTCTTTCCCACATACCATTACATCCCTTCACTACATTACCCCCTTCTCAGGCTTCAAACAGCCCTCTTGAATGGGTTTCTGGGGCTTCAAATCTACCATGGTGTCAAGTCCACGATGTCCAACTCTCAGTTCTGAAGCATTCTCACACAACCAGGCTTGGGTCAGATAAATACTTCTTTATTAAGAGGTACATGTAGCTTGTAAACAGAACATTGCTAAAACTAACGCCTTGGGTAAACCTCCCTCTATTTATCCCCCCTCCCCTTATTGCCTGGCGTTGTGACTCCTCTTCACCTGTTGTTGACCTCTCTCCTTCCTCCCCGAGCTTCTTCCTGGTTTTTTGGGCCCCAGCTGCTTGGCCGGCAATCAGCCCGTCTAAAGTGCCCATATATGGTTAAGCTGCTTCCCAACTCCCCTTACAACCATTAACAGCCACCCCTCCCCTCCTTAGTTACAAGTGGCAGAAACAAATCAATCCAACTCCCAACGAATGCAATACAATGGAAAACAACAACAGTTGGGTGATGCAGGTTCTGACACATGGGGTAAGGAGGAACCAGCTATACATGTTTCTTGATTGCCTCGATTACTTTATCTCTGACTGGTATAAGCCACATGATACAGAGTAGGTGTCTGGACAAACTTCTGGTTTGCTTTTAGCTTGTCTTGGTGAAGAATGGATCTTTTTCAGGGATATAAGGTGATCATCACTGGACAATTGGGACAGCACTTTCCCTTTATCTCTCTCATGAATAATCATCAAACATGAACTAAATTGGCTTGTGGATTCCACCCACTCTCTAAGCAAATTGATATTTAATTATTTATTTACTCAATTTATATAGCCATCCATCTTGCTTTTAAGTGACTCTAGGTGGCTTACAATAAAACAAATAAAAACACAAAATACACACTATAAAACAAAAATAAAAACACCTAGCAGCTGGGTTTGGATGCTGGCTGGAAAATTCTGGGAATTGAAGTCCACACATCTTTAAGTTGCCAAGGTTGAGAAACACTGATCTAACCTATCATCCATGCAACCAGGAGATGGGCTCTAACCCATGCCCAGGGCCCCAGGCTTGAGCACAAACCCAGGTTTTCAAGGCCAGAATAGTGGGGGTCTAGCGATGGTCCTTTGAGGAGGGGGCAAACCACCTCCTCCTTAAGAGATGGCGGAACCATCCCCTTCCTCAAAGAGAAGTTAAGCACCACTAGAACCCAACCATGTGCCCCTTCTGAGAGAGGGACATGGATCTAACATAGAGGTGGCTACACTAACAGCCCCAAGGACCCTGTCTATTTCCTCAGGCCCAACAGGATAAAACTTTCCCCAGAAAACCAAGCTAGACCCAGCACCAGTAACCTCAACAGGACCTGCATCAAGGCCAGAATCCAACTTAGAGTGGATCTGATTGACTTTGTCCATCAGATGCCTAGCATACTCTTTACAGGGACTCTGTAGGTGAGCCTCAGGACTGCTCCCACCCAGGGGGGATCAGGCCACCCGAAACAGGGCCACTGGACAGCTATCCACAGATGCAATAACAGCAGATAAATATTGATGTTTTGCCACCCTTGCCACCAATTGTCCTGGATGGACAATTTCTTGTAAAGGCTGAACAGCACCAAGAAGCCTGTCACATTCCTGGGAGTAGATGCATCCAGATGTCCCCTAGCATTGCATCATAGCGGCAAGCAGCTGCTGCTACAGAAGCAAGAAGTAGCCCATTACTTAACACAGAGATATAGATTTTGAACTTCTTCAGTGACGTGTTCTGTCCTAGACTGTTAGTACTCACTAATTCCTTGATTTGAGCTTAAGGAAGACATGCTTAAGGAAGACAAATGTCAAAAAATATTCAGCTCCAGTTCCTAATGCCTTGTTTTGTTCTGTAGGCCTCATTAGGACTTGAGAGACAGAGAAGGTATCATTTGGAGTTGCAGGGGAAGAACAAAGATATCTATAGATAAATAGAAATCTATAGATAAATAGATAAATAAATAAATAAATAAGCAAGCAAGCATTATATGTTGTTTATGATGCAAAGCAAAATGTCCCTATTTTTTATCCTAAGATATTGATAAGCATTGTTTCTTGATAAGGCAGCTCCCTGGGTAGAGAGGCCTGCTAAAAATACAGCAATAATGCTGCCAGAGGTCCTGTTGTTCTCCCATGGAAAATTCCAGATGTGTCTTCCTTGTAGTCAGGGCTGAAAGATAGTCCATGGCATAGTTACAAAGCCTCTAGTTTCCACAGATGAAATGGGAATATAGGTTGGAAAAAAGGTATAATACGTAAGCATATTATACCACATGTAAAATTATACCATTATTCCCATTAGAGAGCTGTTGGCATCATTTCTGGCCACATCTCCTCTAGTGACTTATAGCACCTTTCAGAATCTCCTGGAATCACTCAATTATCACTGTACCAACAGTAATGAGGACAGGCTTGCATTGCCTTAGCGATGGCTGAATGACACTGTAACTCACTAGTGGGAAATGGCCTCAGTGGCATGTTAGATTAGTGACTTATTTATGTATGTTTAATAATAGGGGGGAAAGATCTGAATTTCAAAATAAGCAAACCATGGGAAGTTTTGTTGACAAATCTTCAGTTCTGAATTTAGGCATCATTCTGAATGGCAGAGCAGGAGGCTTTATTCAGACAATGGTACACTTCTGTATTTCTCACCACTTTTGGTCATTTTTGCTAATGCAAAATTCGATTACATTTCGAGAACCTTAAAATCTGAAATCTTAAAAGAAGTAATATATTACTTATTGCACTGTTTCTGGAACGGTTGCTCAAAAGGCAAGTTATTCTGGCAGTAATAACGTTATTATAGCTATACCTTTGTTTTGTTTCTCCCTTCTAATAAGCTGTCTTAAATAGTTTAATAAAGCTGAAAGTGATTGTTATCTCTATTGCTTCATATATTTTATATTTTGTGTGTGTGTGTGTCTGTGTATACATACTTCTTTTCTGTTTAACAATGCACCAGAGATTCATTGTTTTTTTTTTCCTCCCCCTGTTAAAAAAAATGTGGTAAGGTTGAGGGTCAGTGAAAGAGTCATTCTAAGCAGAACATTTCCCTCAGCAAATGCAGCTGAGCTGTGAGAAAAGTCTGTGGAGGATATTGCCTGAGGCAGTATTAATTCAAGATTCACACTCTGTGCAAAGTCACACTATAACAAGGGGACTGCAGTGAAGAAGTGCGTGTTCATAAGCTTCTATGATTATCTAAAAGTTCATGTTATTACTCAAGTGAATGTGGGAGGACTGAAAATGGCTTTATGTTTAGAGCTACCACATGGATTGGAGTGGCAGATTCTGCACCTTTCGCAGCACTGTACTAGGTGTGCTCAGTGTGGGGACAAAGTACACAATGGCCCCTTTCTTCTGTAAGGACACGTTCACTGTACTGTGCTGACTTCATTGAGTAACTCTGGAGAGTAGAGAGGAAAAAAGGACCCATTATTGTCACACTGCACATGAGGTTAAGGCTGCAGTTTTGAAGTGATTGAGATAAGCATGCTCAGGAGGACGTCCCTTGATCACCTGGCACTTTGGCCCATGGGCCATTTTGACCCATATCAGAGGCCCACATTTAAAATACAAGAGGTATATGATTTGCACAAGATTATTTAGAGCTTTAGGTATAAGCCAGCATTGTCCTTTAGGAAGTTATGGCTGTAACTTCTCTATTCTTCTTCAGACTGTGGAAAGGAGTACTGCCATAATAGCGATACTATAAGGAAAAGATACTATAGAGAAAAGGAAGGAAAAAAGACATACAGTATATTTTTAAAGGTAAAATTTAACATTAAACTTAAATGGTAATATTATTTGTGAAAAGTATGCATGCATTAATATTTATAGCATGAATTATAATGTGAGCTAAGGACAGATCTTTGTGGATTTGTAAAGAATTCCCCTAAATATTTATCATTTAAGGGCAGGTATATTATAATTTTGTGGCATTAATTGATCCAAGCCTGGATTTCAAAATGTCCCAAGGTTAAATGTGACATATAAATGAGCTGGGGAACCTCTAGCCCTGCTGTTGTTGCTGAACTACAATTCCCAGCATCTTACACTATTGGCCATGCCAGCTGGTTCTATTGAGAGTTGTAATTCAGCAACACGGGAAAATCCCATCTCTACTCTACATCTTCTATGAATCTGGAGGCATATTTCCAAGTATCTTGGGCCTCTGAGCATAAGGTACAAATGTGCATGTTCAGAATTTGATTATTGTGGTATCATTATACGTGCAGGGCAGAAATATAAGCATGACTTCCTGAATACTCCAGAGTAGTATGCTTTATGGCATATCAGTTACGATATTAAAATAGTAAAGAACCAGTATTTTTACATAGAGGATAGTATTTTACCAACTTGTCTGATTCAAGCATCCCAACCATTTTTGAAGCTTCATGTATAAACATCCCAAGAAAGAGAACACAGAGGTCCAAAGACCCTCTACAGTCTTCCAAATAAGCCCTTGTTAACCTTACTCCTATGAGTAAGGTGTCAGTTACTCATGAAGCATTTGCGCATATGATAAACAAGGAACATCTGTTTTTTTAAAAAATAAAGCATTTTGAAAAGCCTCTTGGGAAAGTCTGAGCTTGTCATGATAACTGATGCTGCATGTATACGCATGTTGTGCGAAGAAAGTGCATAGAACGTGCAATGTTTACATTTCAAATGTCTTTTCAAAAATCACAGTCTAACCCACGATCCATAATCTTGTCCTGTTAAATGTGGTCAAATGTAAGTAAATTAAGATGGCAGTAGCTTGATACCACCAAGTATTCAATTATGGTCCTTGATCCTTGACTGAAAGTTGTTTATTGGTTATTTATACATATATCAGATGATACACTAGATTAAAGGGATAGAATAACGTCTTCTCTGTTATTTGATAACAGATAACTGATATTTATATTATTGTCACTTTTGGCATTGTGTTGCAGAGACTGTGTGCACCACTTAAATTAAATACCATAATCTTTACTACTTAAAGCTGTCTACTCTAGCACTGATTCAAAAGCTGTTTAGATCAATAACATTTTTTTTTTTACTACATTGGTTGGTTGACCTGGTCATAGCTTCATGCAAAATCTGTTGGTTGTTTTAGCATTCATTTGTAGCATTAACTTGCTACAAATGAATGTTTTAGCATTTATGTGTAGCATTAACTTGTTTACATGTCCAGACTATGTTGGCCACCTTCAACATTTCTGAGTGGTCACTCCACTGAAATCAGTGTGGTTGCTCTTAGTTAAGTGTTTTATGAGCTTTAGCCTAAATAAGTCAAGTACACTTACATATAAACCAACTTACCTAGGGTTAGGAAAGATATGCAGTTTGCTAGTAAAATAATGTTTTAGAGGTTAGAGCACTGAATATAATTATGAAAAATTTAGGGCCATACTTGATAGATCCTACACCAATTAGTTACATCTATTCTGCTCATACAGAAACAGGGACCTAATATGGATTGAGAAAATTTGGGATGATGAAAGAGAGTATGGATCCTACAGCTTCAGGTACTTTGGCTGTAGAAAGAGGTATGCTTTGCCTTCCCAGTTGAGGGAAATGTTTGAGCTGGGCTTTGCTATCTCAAGCTGAATCCCCTTTCGCATAATCTTAAAAGAACAAGCTTCCATGAATATCATTGTATCTCGGGCTGGTGTGATTTCTAGACCTGTTTCCTTCTAATCCAACACAATTGCTACTATTTTTGCTTTAAATGAGGTGCTTATGGGCACAATGTAGTTGCAAACTCTCTTGGTAGCTACTGGTCTCTTTTCCCCAAATGACTTGGTTCTGTAACTGACAATTTCTTCTCTGGCAGCCATAGAATCTACATTGTACTCAAAATACCAAATATTTCTGCTAACCAAATGTTTGGGGACCCTGGAATCGAGTATCCTTATCAAATGCAACTTCTACTAAACTTTCTTACTTAATTCACAAAAATATAGAATTCTAAGAGCATTGTGTTCTCACTTTAAAATATGGTATCAAGAGAAAACTGAAGCAGTTAACTTTTTATTATTTATATGTTCAATTTATATGGCTACCCCTCTCAAGTACATGTCTCTGGGCGGCTTGCAATGTTTAAAACAAATCAAATATCTGGGCGGCTTGCAATGTTTAAAACAAATCAAATATATACTAATATTAAAATAAAACAATAAATAAAACACAGCAGCTGGAAAATCATGAAACACCCTCAACATAGCCAAGAAATGGGCTCCTTCTCACACCCAGGGCCCTAGGCCCAGGCCCAGAACCAACATTTTGATTGTCCTGTGGGTGGAAATGGAACAAAATGAAGTAACAGGAATAGCTATAGGAAAGTGAGTTGGAAGCCAGTGCCTTAAAATAACGCAGGAAAAAAAAAAGTTTTTTGATTTCCCTTTTCTTTGGAAATGATTGTCTGGAGGGGAAAATAAAAACAGGCACTTACATTACATAGTAGTTTTGCAAATATCACATGTGTGTGACTCTCACCAGATGTCTGATGCAAGACACTATTCAGTGTGTTAAAAAGCCAAAGGCACATTAACAGATGCTGAGCATAATGAAGTAAGCAGCATGGTGTAGAAGAAAAAGCACAAGATTGAATCCCACTGAAGCATCCTTTAAAAAGCTATTTTTCTATTTTTTTCTCATGTTTTTAAGAAAGTAGACCATGCCTGAATAGCAGCAAATAGTAAACTTTGCTTTTAATACTAACCCTTTTGTTGTTTATTCTACATGGCAATGGTTTGCTTAGAAAAGTAGCCCTGCATTTACAAATTGAATGGATCACATTGTTTGGGTGATTCTGGTAAATATTGTATGACTAAATCATCCCCTCATTCCAAAATGGCCCACTGTGGTGTGGGTGTGTGCATAGACTGTGTAGAGACTGTGATTCTAACACAGTGTTTCTCATATTAGTAACTTTAAGATGTGTGGAGTTGAACTCCAAGAATTTTCCCACGCTGGCTGGGAAATTCCAGGAGTTGAACTCCACACCTCTTAGATGCTGAGGTTGAGAAACACTGCTCTAAGATATCTGCAAAAGTGCAGAGACAACCATGGTTTGGAGGAGATCCATCCCAGATCTACCACCCTTTTTTTTCTTTTTAACCATACCTCCAGGGTGCAGAACAAGTATAGAGAATCCCTCAGCAACAGTGGTAGGTAGTTCCTATTCACTGGCATCACAGAAGCATGCAAGATTTTCTTATGCCTTTCCACTTGCTAGGAGGGCAAGAAAGGGCCTAAGACAGTGATCCCCAGCTGCCATGCTCCCTTGTAGGAATTGTCTTGTCACACAACTCTGGGGAGACAGCTGTTGGGAGAGAGATGTGGAAGGGGCTAAAATATGAGATGACAGAAAACAAAGTGAAGTCTAAGATTTTGGTGGCTGTACCCCATAAACTTTGGGAGGGACTGACAGATACTGAAGCTAATTGGTTTATTATCACTGCTTTGGTTTAAGTAATTGACAAAATTATTCTGCTTATGAAAAGAGTCAGTAACAGCTTGGGAGAGTGTGGTGAAATGATTTGTTCTTCCAAACAGTACTTTGTTTTTAAAAATCCCTAAACTCCATGAGCTAGGGGCTTTCCTTATCCCAAGCAAAATTTTCAAAATTCCACTAAATTCAAACAGAAAATCCAAACAAAAACACGGTGACACCACAAACCATTTTTTTTAATCTGAAACAAAATATTAAATATGTTTCCCTTACTTCCACAAAGAACTTCCAGATATCTATTGTTATCAATTTATTTAATTCAGATTTTTCTACCTCTTTACATGCAATCATCTTAAAAGAATGCACAAACAACAAATTACAAATTACAAATAACGTACAAATTTAAAAAAACAACAAAAAATACAATAACAATAAATTATAAAAATCAATAGAAAATGTTCATTAAAAAGGGAATGGAGAAGACAATTATTCAGTTATAACATTTACAATAGAAAGATCTGTGTGAAAAGATTAGTCTACAATAGATTTCTAAAAGGTATTGATAGTAGGCATCTCATAAATGAGATTTCATCTCTGGATATCATCAGGGAGCACATTCCAGTGAGTAGTTCAAACAAAAGGAATAACTCTCTGAATCAATTGCTTACTTTTCCAAATAATAGCCCTAACTACAACCACTGTTTCAATGTTACTTGAAGTCTGATGCTAAAAGCATCTACTTTAAATGAAAGGTATTTGGAATCTAGGAACAGAACTGAATGGTTCTCAGGGCTTTTGTCAGAACGAACGAACGAATGAGTGAATGAATCATTTCTTGATCATTAACTCTAATTATGTTTGTTTTATTTTTTATTTCAGTAGTATTGGGGTAAGTGTTTTGATGTCTCCTTTATTAAATAATTGGACATTTGGCATCTTTGTCAGTCTACTTCAAATTTAAAGAGCTCTACCAGTTGATTCCCATCTACTTTTTGCTCACTTCCATTATAGATGATAAAAAAACAAAAAAAACAAAAACCAGTCATGTGATTCTTCCACATGACAACTAGGGCTATTATAATAGTTATATGCGAAGAGTTACAAGGTTATATCAATAATCCCATGGATTAATCATCAATCAATCCCATATTGATTAACCCAGTTCCATGTTCCTGTGTTGATATTCATGAAGCAAAGCAGTTGGATATGTCTATCCAGGTTGGATAGGAGTGTCAGATAGAAGTCATGCTCTCTACCTGGGAATTTCGTCAGGATGAGATTCACTGTAAAGAGAGCAGAAAAGAAGCATGTGATTCACAGACTCTATTAAGCCATCCTTGCAAGAGCATATGCATTGATATAAAGAAATGTTTTGTTTTTTGTTAATTCCAGCAAAACAGCTTAGGTTGGTTGCAATCTGGCCTAAGCAAAGACCCACTGAAGCTTTAAAACAATAAAGGGAGAAAAGTAGGAAGCTGGCACATACTGGTTTGAAAGAAATCACATAGACTGTAAGGTAAGGAACCAGACTTAAATTGATTTGAAAATCAGTATTCCAGATATGCTGCTTTATACCATTTCTGGTTCAAGGCTTCTTCAACAAGAATCCTAGGAAGTAGAGCTTGGAATAGGTTGGCTTAAAGTGGTCTTGAAGAACCAGTGGGGCCAAACCCATTAGGAAAAAAAATAGTTTTCAGCAGAAATTAAGAAGCTAATACCAAACTCTAACATCTATGGAGAGCAAGTTCGTCTGTAAACATAGAGCAGCATTCTTAATACAACTTAAGACTTCCAAAATCGCTCCAAGAAACTTAGACTGTACTGAGTTAGAGCCTACTTAAAGGATGTCGAGCTTTGTAAAAGTATAGACTTGGATGTCATAGAGAAGCTAGAGACATAACTTTGGCTGCAAAGACATCACAAGCTCCAGAGATGAAATGTGTTCCTTTTTGGTGGCTGAACAGCTATGCTGAGCAACACCAGCCATACAGGAATAGGAGGAGGAAGGAGAACTAGGTTTGTTCACCACCTTGAGTTATTTATAAAAAATAATAAAGGTGGGATTGTTATAATTATTTTTTAAAGTGTTCTCTGCAGGACGTTGCGGCCTGGAACAGCACTCCAAGATATTTATAGTTATAACCTGCTTGACAAAATTCCCATTCATTTGCCAAATATGTATTTTATTGTAGTTTCATGCTAATACTAGAACTTTTGTTTTCTGATGGTTTATAACAAGATTTTCTTCAAGGCAAAAAGACGCCAAAGCCCTCAGTGCCCTTCTCATTCCAACTCGGAAGACAGACATCATTACAACATCATCAGTGTACAAAAGAGCGGGAACCACTATTTGCTAATGCAGGAGGTGATGGTTAGGAATCAAGAGGGCCTGGATTATTGAATTAATACCCAGTGTACAACGTTGATGGTTCACTCTTCATAGCAGATAAAGAAAACTGTAAATAGAGAATGTTTAAAAATATCATAGCACCTGGAACTACTCTGCAGTGTACAACAAAAAATTGACCCAGGCAATTTGCCAACAACTATAGGATAAATCTGGAAAAGCTTAATAGACACAAAAAACTGATCCACTTGAAAGCAGACTGTATGGATGTGCTTGTCACATGTTGAAGTCATTTACTGCTTTGAATATAAAGTAGGCTTTGTCATTATATAGAAAAATATACCCAAGGCTGCTGAGCCATCCTAGAGTGCCATTTTAAAATAGCTGCCGGACAGAGAGGTAAAATACAGCCATACTTCTCCTGTTAGTTTTTAATAGTTTAGAAGATACTGTACTATAGCTTGGGAAGAGGTAATTGAAGGAAATCTTAGTAAGAATGAATCACACCACAGAGCAACAAAAGGACTGGATGAATCATTCCACCAGGTTTTCGTAGATGAACAAGAAAATATGAGGCTTCTGTTTATATAGGGACAAATTAGCTATTTCCTGTTCCCAGTAACTATAACGCTTTTTTCACTGAAAATACTGTTCAGCTTTTCATTCTTCTATAAAGCACCAAGGATGAGCTAAAGATGTATGAAATTGAAAACGCTGTCTTAAGGTAGACAGTGAAACATATGTATATTTTAGAATATAAAATAACAAGAAGGTATAGAGATTTTCAAAAGGATATTGGTGCAATAAAATGTACAGATACAAAAGCTCTCTCCATCAAAGGGATCTGTAAAAAGTAATTATTATGTGCAACATGAAATGTTAGGTTTTTCTATTAGGGTTTTTTTTTTTAATATCCTACTATCTCTTTTCTCTCTCAGTATATATATTTCTCTATTGTTCCAGCTTTCACCAGGGAAATACCAGCTTCAAATTTATCCCTGAGCTAAAACCTATAAGATGATTGACAAAATATTAAGAAAACGGAAAACTGGGTTAAATATAAACTCTCTTGCTATTAGGGATATACTCCTCATGAACAGGCAGTGACTATTCACATTCAGGGAGGAGAGAATAATTTTTAAATCATTTCTTTCTTTTTAAGGCTAAGAACCCTTCGTAGTTTCCATGCAGCTATGCACAGAGCCCTTCCACACAGCTATTTGTAACATCTTTAAGACTTGCGGGCATTCCTGCTACCTTATAGCCTTACCCCATTTTCCATGTGGTCTCCTGATGATATACTGTACGCTCAGGCTGAATTAATAAAACAGGTAGAAAATACATATACAGCATTAGAAAGTTTTATTTAAGTAAATGATGCCATATCTATTAATTAGTTCTCACTGAAGACAGACTCATTTCAAGTTGTGATTGCTACTGGCAGCAACACATCCTTGTCCCTTAGCCTCTGAACTAAGAGATGAACACAATGGCAGTAAATTGCTCTGTTGATCAAACTAAAAGACCATTTAGCCCAATATCCTGGACTGGCAATAGCCCTGCCCTCTAGTTTTTCTCAGGCAACCGCTTGAGAGGGCAATAGGCTATGAAAGGTATCCTCTGCTTTCCACTGCCAACCCTGTTGCTTCTAAGCCTTAAAACCAAAGAAAAGATTCCCTAATTCAAGGCAGCTTTTCCACTGTAGCTTTGAAAAGTTGTACTTAGCTGCAGAAGCTCTGTAGAGTTCTGTATTGCACAGGAAACTTTCATGTGTATACTGACCTTTCCAGAGTCAGGCGATGGAGATTCATCAGAGAGAGCTAGTTAGCATATTCCTGTTGTCTCCTTTCATATGAAGAAAGTGAACACTCAGAGAGGACTATGATCTTTGTACTTGTTTCAGCATGAATGGCTAATTACTAGCCAAAAATCTGTCATGTGAAGTGCAACATTCATATTTTCCTGCTGTGTTTCGTGCATCCCAGGGTTTCACTGGTCTGAATATTTGTAAAATATTTGTGTACAAAAAAGGACAGCACGTTCTAGGAATTTTGTTGATGAATAAAGAACATGGAATTATGGGGAACCACTAGCTACAGATAGTTACAGTGGAGTGGAGTAGAACTGGTCCATAAGTTATTACTCAAATCTAAGAATGACCAAACTTTTCAGATGATGTATATCTGTTTGAATGTGTGCATTTGGGTAGGAGAGGGTGGATGCTCTCTGGCCAAGTGTCAAGAGTTGTACCTAACGATAATATCAATATTGTTGGGTAAAACACTTACTGAAATGGAAATTACTACTGTGGCTACCAAAAACATATTTTAAAATGTGCAAAACATTTTTCTGGGATGAATGTTGCATATGGGTCTTTGAATAGCATGCCAAAGATAATACTGCAAAAAACCAAACCAAAACAGAACAGAACAAAAAGTGGAGTACAAAAACTAAATTTAATTTGATTGATTATGTGCCATCAAGTTGTTTTCTACTTCTAGTGACCACATAGGTAGATTTTCTCCAAGACAATCTATCCCTAACCTGTTCTTTCATGTCTCTCAACTTGCTGCTGGTCATCCTCTTCTTCCCTTTCCTTCTATCTTTCCCAGTATTAGAGCCTTTTCCAGAGAGCTGGGTCTTCGCATAATGTGTACCCAGGTAGGATAGTTTGAGCTTGGTCATTTCTGACTCGGGTGAGAACTCTGGGTTGATTTGTTCAATGATCCATCAATTTGTTTTCTTGGCTGTCCATGATATTCTCAGGTGTCTTCTTCAACACAAAAGTTCAAAGGCATCAATACTCCTTCTATCCTGCTTCTTCAAAGTCCAACTTTTGCTTCCATAGAATGTCACAGGAATACCATTCCTTGCATGATTCTGATCTTTGTAGGCATGGAGACATCACAGCGTTTGAATATCTTTTCCAAGGCCTTCATGGCTGCTCTACTAAGTGCTAGTTTGTGGCATATTTCTTGACTGCTTGTTCCTTTACTGTTGATGATTGATCCTAAAAGGCAGAAGCTATCCACCACTTCAATATTTCATTTTAATTTCATTCATTTATCTTTAAATATAATTAAAATATGCCAGATAATTTAATTTCTAGGCATGGGTTTAGTAAACTTCTACCCTTGTCATGTTAAACATTAGCTTTTAGATATCTCTGGGGGATATACCCAAGCTTTTTGGCTCTGGGGGTTTCAGTTCAGTCAAGTAACTTCTGCAATAGTGCTCTCTTTCATATGGGTTGGGACATACTACCTAAAGTCAGACAGAAAACTGCCCTAGCTGGTCAAAAAGGTTTTGTGTTGAACCTAACCAATTTTATTATCAGTTCTCTGCAATGGAGGCAAAGGTTTTTCATACCTATTTCATACCTAATCCTTCTGATTGGAAATACCAAGGATCTCCTATATCCAAAGCTTGACCTCAGTCACTGAGATTCTATCTCAGAACAATTGAAGATCATGCCTCATGCAATACTTCCACCAACTGAGAAAACGCATCCTACTCTGCAAGCACTCTGCCTCATGGAAACTTGATTTCCTCCTTTATTTCTGCAGGAATAGAGTTGGAATAATAGATGATGTTTCCAATCAACAAGGGATCTATTTTGACCCAGCAGGTATCCGATAAGCTAGAGGCTTTTCCCAGGCCTCCATCATAATGCAAAGACCATTGGAATAACTCTTCTTTTGTTATGCAGTTTATCTAACAAAAGGGAGTACTGTCTAAGATAAGTACTGTGAGAGGAAAATTATTAGTAGCCTTCTATATGTTTTAATGTTAGTTTTGATTGCATTTAATAAAGCCAAGTTAGCTAAAATGTGACCTGTAGGGCAATGACAGGAAATAAGTAAACTTGCAAGACTAAGCAAACTTGCTGATGGGAACAGACGTGACAAGGACGAATAGAACAGGAAAGTATGGTAAAATTAGCACCAAGGAAGTTATGGTTCAGTTGCTAAACCTAGGAGTCATGTCTGTGGTTTGTGGTTTTTGAGGATAAAAAGGATTGCATCTGAGGGGGTCAGTGCCACACGGCTAAGCTGTCTTACCTGACCGCTTGCTTGTGATGGTCGGCATTGCAATGTGTATCTAAGTAAGTACCTTGTATGCTATCGGTTGAATTTTACTTGCTTATTGAACTAACATTTAATAAAGCTTTTAGAACTTTGAAGTGACTTATGTTTTATGGTGTGTCTGCCTCCCGTGTTTAATGAGGTTTTTTCCCTGACAGTACTATTTCTGATTCACTGGAATCCCATACAAAATGGAAAGGTTTGAGGTCTCTCAATTCTCCAGTTTCAGGAGAAAGAGAGACTATTGAGCCTACCAATTGGCCATTTCAACCAAAGACTTTCAAATGCATATTTCCTTACTAGGCTGAGTTTTTGCACAGATTGAAGGTATATATACATCATATCTCCCTGTAGGATCTCCCTGCAGAAGTTAGCTCAACAGTTACAATCATGCTGAGACAAGTAGCTGATGGTCCTCCTCTTTCAGGAGATCAGGGGAAACAAAGTCCATATGAGTTGGGCGGCTAATACATTTAAATAAATAAATAAACAAATACAATTTAAAAAACCAATACTTGGAAATGTTTTTTTTTTCCTTATTGGTACTGCTGACCTTTGGAATGGCCTCCCACTTGAAGTTAGGTCTGCTCTTGGCCACCTTCTGGAAGACTCTGAAGACTGAGCTCTTCTGGACAGTGTTTGAGTTGTGATGCCTCTTTATTTGGTACTCTATGTTTTTAGTTCTTTTCTGCAATTCTGCATTTCTGTATTTTTGCTTGGTTGCATTTGTAAGATGCTGAGAGTATTAGTGACAGAATAAAAATCTACCCAATAAGTAAATATGGGCATTGGAAATATGCTTTTATATTATGAATCAAAATGCAGATGCAATCAAACTGAACCATATTGGCAATATACAGATGAGATGGGGATGCATCTTTTCATCTGACCTAAAATTATGATACGTATCTAAAACTTTACTAAAATATAGTGAAATCAACTAAAATGTTACTAATATATAGTAAAATCAACTATTTCAGGCTCCTAATCATTCACTGTATCTTGTCATGATGATTTCTTCATGGCTGCTCTATATTTAGACATCTATATTTCCTTAAGCCCATAAATAACATTTTTACTTTGAAATGTCTATCACACCCATTTCAATCTCTCATTCTCTGCATCCACAGTTACTCAAAACAAAAGCAGACCTCAACAGGCAGTGTTTAGGTTGTGGTTTTATAATGACACACAGGGGAAATGGAAATTGACGAATAAGGTACATCTACTAATCCACTATGAAATGTATCTGCTAACCAAATCCTTGGGTTGACCCTCCATTCCCCATTTCCACACAATCAGCTCATTGTGTCAATGGCAGAAGTTCACTTTAAACATTTATAATGGTATTATAATTTGACACAGACCATATGGGTAGGCCAAATGATTCAGTCCAGCCATACAAGCCTTGGGCTGTTTCTCAGCATATGCCACTGGTCACAACATAAGGATTGGTGACAGAATGCAATTCAGAATAACATTATTGTGCATAATTTGTAGCCCCAAAACTATGTTCCTGAAATGTCATGTCATATGCCATTGATTTCAAAGTAGAACTCCCATTGAAATCAATTCAGGGCTTTGCTTAAGAAGAAGGGGTGTATGAAAAAAGGATAATTGTGCATCTTGCACTTGTTAATATTTTCCAATTTCTTCAGGAAACTGTATGCTCAAAGCCTCTCTTTCTTTAAATGTTGAAGGTCAAGAAATAAAGTCCTAATTTTCTTCCCCTCTTTTAGCTTGTTCAGTGTATGAAAGATAAATACCTTTGTGGCAATATCTGAAAGGAGAATGCTTTTAATATTTTCTTCCCTTTTCCTTACCTCTACACATACTGCACGTTCACAGTTGCATGACAGTTTCCTCTGCCCTAATGAGACCTACAGTTGGACTTGAGACATTATTAGAGAGAGAGAGCTCTCTTTCTTTCTCTGAATTGGTTAGACAGCATATTATGATAAATAAAAAAAATGGTGTTTTTTCTTTTCTTCTTACATGGTCAGTAAACAAAAGACAGTGGTCTTCCCAATGCTTTTTGAAGTGGAAAGATTTCAGTTTATTTCAGATTTATAATCAGCAAATTAACATGAATGATAAACATCAGTGCTCTAAATATTTCACCTGCTTTTAAACATGTGGATTTTGACTTTCTTTTAGTTTGAAAGATGAATTGGAAACATTTTGTACTGGGAATAAATTATTATTTTATTCTATTATAAAAATATATATAATGCCTCTGAAAATGGTTGCATTTTTCTATAATATAATGCCATACCCAGTTTCGTTAAATAAATACTAGGAAATAGATCAAGTATTTATTGCAAACTCTTTGTATCTTAATTATGAATGAACCTATTTTTTCTGTGTCCAAGATGTGAATAAAATGTCAGTGTTTAATTTTATAAAGTAGTTAAATAAATGTTTCCCTACAAATTCTTGTTTATCCAAATTGAAAAGTATCAGTATGAATAATTATAAATTGCTATAAAGACAGGTGATTTATAGTCAATAAAGTATATTTAGTATATTTTATAGAGTCCTTATAGTATATTTAGTAAAGTTGATCATTTTTTTTTTAAAGGTGCTAAAGTGGGTCTTGGAATGCTAACCCATAGCACTTTTTGACCAAATACAAGAGCAATGATTCAATACTCTCCCCCATTTCAATGAAGAGACTGAGAAGCTTTATGATGTAAAACTAGAAGGTTTTTTTATGTGTCTGTGCACCAGAATTCTGAATTGACATTCATGAGCTGTAGCTACTCCAATATGGTAATATATTTTAAAACTTAACTATCTTTTTAAAGCATTCAGTGCGAGTAACACTGATAGGAAGTATACGATTTTAGATAAAATCTTAAGAACTTGGTTCCTTCTAATCCAACACAGACGAAAGAGTTATCTAATTCTTAGTTCAGGACCCTCTCTCCCCAACCAGATACCTATGTCAAATTACATGAATGCTGTAGCTTTTCTTTCACAAATGTGTTCCCAAGCCCCAGAGACTTTCTGCCTTAAATTTGGCAATAATTAACAGCTATCCTGACAATATAGAGCTTTTGTCCATTAATTAATTTAATTTCTTCTTCCAGTTGTCAGCCACTATTACAACTTATGATAGAAAATTCCATAACTTAACTCTCTCAGTCTGTCTGTCTCTCCCTCTCTCTCTATATATATCCCCCTTTCATTAATTTTGGTTGCAATTTTCTACATCGTCTCTGGTTCTGTGATATCCTTTCTTTGGGGTGATCACATCTGTACATAATATGCCAAGTATGATGATACCATAGATTTGTGTAAAATGTAATATTAACAGTTTTATGATTTATTTATTTATTTGCTTATATCCTGAAATAAAAATGCCTTGTCCCTGGCTGTTGCACACAGCATCAACATTTCCCTTGAATTAGCCACCACAATTACAACATCCATTTTTAACTCAGTCCCTGTAATTCAAATCTTATCAAGATAAGTGTATCACTTTCTATTCATCTGTGTTCCTTTATTGTGAAAAGGAAAGAAACTCAATAAGAAATGTTCAGGGATTTTTAAAGCAATTGTTTTAGCTGATGTGAAAGCAAGTCAAAATAATCAAGCATACCATGTATATCATATGACCCTTGCATATATTGTATGCATGTACACAAACAGGCACATAATATTAATTTATCACTTTCTTTGCTTGGGACTTTATCCTGTCACTTCTTAGGCATAAAAGTCAGGGCTGTTAAATTCTGTTATTGACATGACAATTCCTGATCAGAATTTTCACTGCAGTTGAAGCACTGTAGCTTCTCATCCAGAACAGACATTATATTCTATTCAATTTTGTCAATACCAGAAGTGGTGCTTTTCTATGTAGTAGTAGTAACATCTGGACAAAAGAATATGTTCCTTTACCTTTGCACATTTGTCTATAATATAGTATCATTTCTTCAGTTAGATTGGAAAAGAATGAAAACATTGCAGGAAGGAAATTTTATTTATCCTTTAAAGGATGAAAAATTCTATACATGACATAAAATTCAAAGTTCTGTCACAATTCTCTTGTACAAACATGTTCCAGTTATTTTACTTTGAACCTAACCTGTGAAATCTATTATGTAAATGCAGTCAGACCTCACTGAATGCAATGATGCAAGGGACTGCATTCTGTTCAAACTTCTTGCATTGCAACCTGTATCTTCTATACAACATGAAGAAAGTGGTCTCTTATAGGAAGAAACACAACATTACCAGCCAAATATTACATTTTTATTTCTGTTCTATTAACCACAGTCAGTAGTGTCAAATTCCTCTTTAAATAGATACAGCCTAAAATCTTGAAAGATATACATAGGCTTCGTTTCTCAATGCAGTAATGAAAGATCTATCTGTATTAATTGTTACATTTTCTCAGTGAGTTTAACAGCATTCTAATATTTGGACTTTGAAAAACAACTCTTGCAAAAAAAAAGTGTTAAAAGTTATTCATAGAAAATATTTAAATGTTATTGTTATCAGGACATATTAATGGACACAAAACAGCTGCCATCTTTGCTGATGAAATAAGATTTTTTTATGACTAATACTGGATCTATCTCTGGAATGTAGTGTATTGTTTGTTTGTTTCAATTTAGGTTTTTATAATGTTTGTCAACATTTTCTTACACTGAATATAATGGAATTTATTTCCTTCATACTTCCATTACATCAACAATGCTGACAGGAGATTGTGGGAAAAGTCAATTCATACAAACTAAACTTTTACATGGGAACATATTAGCACTAGTGAGAAATGTAATTTTGGAAAATCATTCTGTGCATTATCAATCAGAAAAAGCTGCCATAAATCAGTGTGCTATGGCTAATAATATTCTTAATAAACATGACACTTTATAGGGTATAAGGACTTATATATAGCTTGACTTATGGGTAATAGCAGAATGAGAGGAAGGAAGTTGACAGAAATGAGGCACTATTTGTCTTATACAGAAATTTTGTTACAGTAGAATATAAAAACTAGAGGTAAAGCAAAAGATGTAGAAAGGTAGGTTTTGAAGAAGATCTGAAGAACTATGGAATTATGGCATAAGAGGTAGTCCTCACAAATGGTAATTGGGACTGGAAATGCCATTGCTAAGTGACATGGTCATAAGGTGCGATGTCACATGACTGTGCTGTCTTACGATGGCAGTTCCAGCAGTCCCAGTTGCCATCATTGGGTGAATGCCATGTGGTTGCAGCATCCTGTGGATAGGTGATTGCCATTTGTGACCTCCTGCCAGCTTCCCCATTGACTTTGCTTGTTGGAAGCCAGCAGCAAAGGTCACAAATGGCAATCACATGACTGCAGGGACACTTGCAACATCATACTTGTTAGCCAGCTGCCGAGCACCTGAACTGTGATCATGTGACTGCAGGGACACTGTGACACACACAACTATGAGAACCTGTCATTAAGTACCCCTCATTCAGCACTGTTGTAACTTTGGACAGTCGCTGAATGAGTGGATGTTAAATGAGAGCTACTTGTGTTCTGTAAGACAAATATAAAGAGCTTCATGGGAAAAAGAGCAGGAAAACTTTGGTTAGTTGTGTGTACAGCTAAACAGCTAAAGGACTGAAACAGGTAACAGGCAAGAGTGATCCATATAACAGAATACCAAAATGTAGAAATCAGAATATTTGCTTTGCTACATAGCAGAATGATGATGACTCAGTGACTGGTAACTTTTCACAAAAGATATTTATCTTTTTATATACATTCAATCACACTGACCTATCTCCCTTATCACATTGCTATGTTCTCCATTGTAGTAAACCCTCACACAATATACTGTGGATTGTCCATCTGGGTGGAAACTTCCCTTTAAGTAGAGAAGGTATAAGTTATATTTCCAAGCACTTGTCTTGATTGCTTGCACATGGTTGCATTTTGCAAGACAAACTCATAAATAATGGGCCAGAATAAAGACACAGTCATACAATTCTGCACACATATCTAGGCTGCAAAATTCTGAATGATTACTAGATGTATTAAAGAGAAACACAAAACTCTTACTTTTTGCTGCCATCTACTAGTCATTCAGATTTTTGGAACCCAGCTATGATATGAACATTTGAAGATTAGGGTGATTAAAATATCTCATTGATTTAAATGGGTTTCATCTAAGTGTGGCTAAGTCATATCTACCTACCTACCTACCTTATAATGGTCAGTGTCCAGAAACAGAAATGCTATTACAAACAATGAAATGAAATGAAACATTGAATAAGATCAAGGTGATCAGCAAGCAGAATGAGTTAAATTATGAGACAACTTGTATCAGTTAGTACTTCATTTTTATATTTTATATTTTGCTACAAATTCAAGTTGTACATAATTGAAATTGAACATAATAAAATCCTATAAAAGTTGTCTGTTCTTCCAGGGTATTGATGAAATAGGGGTAAGATATAGGTGATTATCTTTTATTATATCTTTTATTATAGATACTATAATAAAATAACACATGTTGGACTGTTTTGATATTCTCAGTTCCACATGGGCAAATGTATTTCTCATATGGGATCTTAGAATATTTCCCTGTAATCATGACAAGGGCAAAGTATTATATCTAGCTAGGAAAAAGGGCTTTCCTTACCTTGAGAAATGTAAGTAGAGAGAGATAGCTGGTCACTTTCCCCAAACTCTTTATCACTCAGGTCCTGCTTCCCTGTGCTACACAATTTCCTTCCATCTGGAACTCAATATCATTTAAGCTTGCAGAAATGTATGTTTGGCATGATCATACCCCAAGGATTGCATGACTCCTGCTGATAACCCACATGTCATTAGTTTTTGTCCTGTGACATTATTCCAACTTGATGGAAAATAATCAGCCATTATTAGTAGAAGTAAACCTGGGGGAAAAACTGGGGCTTTAGTTAGTAGTTTAACATTAAAGTACGGCTCGGTCTGCCTCTAACTGTCTATGTTCAGTGCCCAACATAGGCACTGAATGTATTGTGAACATCCTTTAATATGAACATTGTTCTATATTGCAGGCTGTGTATGTACATCATTCTGAATCATTGAAACTGTTAGCACCAATGTCTACAATGACAAATAGCTGGAGAGTGGGGATTCTTAGATTCTGCCTATTACCTTTTTCAACCCAGAATGAAGTTTCATTGAATATCTTCCTCTCCTTTCCTCTCCCCACACTATTCCCCCCGTTAGTGGCATAAAACAAAACCCATGTTTAAAGGAAAAACAAACTGCTCAGAGATAAAGAGGAAAGTAAATATAATTCCATTTTATTTATTCATTAATGTTGGTGTACTGCCTTAATCCTTTTGATTAATTCACACCACATCTCTTTAGGTTTGGTGATTGCTCAACACAGCTATGTGGTGATGTGTGCTGACTTTTGAATATTAAAGTACAACCTGGATTTAGGCATGCCTGTGAAAGAACTGCCTGTACATTTCAAATTTAGTCATAGTGCTGCAAATGTTTATAATTACCACACAGAAATTATAATGTTACTTTTGGTATCTGCATCTTATAATAATGAATGAATATAATTACTACAGCAATGTAACACTTACTATTCTGGTCACAAACCATTGTCACTCAACCTTTTTTCTTCTGTGAACTCAGCAGGGTTAAATGTATGGAACAAAGAAAAAAATACTTTTATCTTATTTTTTTTCTTTTTTACCAAACTATCACATTAGCAAGTAGTATAAAATTAACTTAGTTATTACATTTAAGTTCAGTTTCTTCTCTAAAGTACTTATGCAGTTGATATGGTAGGGTAGGATCATAAATTATGTGGTCCTATCCCAACATTTTTGAGTGGTGTGTTATAATAGTGACCTTAATGAAATATTTACTTTTGGGATATATGTATCATTTTGTCTCAGTAATCTTGTGGAATTATCTTTTCTTCTTATTGTAGAACTCAGTGACAAAATTGGCTTTAGGTTAAATGGGCCAGGAAAGGAGAATGAAGGAGAGCAGAAGTTATTTGAAAGCTGATCTGGCTCTCTATTATTCTATTTCCCTCAAAAATGTGTGTACCTGAATTTCTTCTGTCCATCACATAGGAAGTTTGTTGCATTTTATTAGCTTTATCTACTGTTTTGTAATTCCCACCAACTAATGAGACACTTGCTCATTCCAGTTTATTTCTTATAATGCCCTTCCAATTCTATAAGGAATAGGTGTTTCCATCCTTTGAAAATTAAAATACTCTATAGGGGATGCAAGGTAGTCCCTTACTTCTCTTCTCTAAAACGCAAGGAATTCAGAATTGCGCCATGCAAAACAGGTAGCAGGAAAGCTTTTTGAATTATTTTGCTGTTATACCAGAACATCTCATTTGGTTTTCTCTGACAGGGAAGCCAACTATAAAGGTCATTTCTGCAGCGAACTTCAGAAATACAAACTCTAATACTGAGTGCTGAAATCTAGTTATAAGCACTGTGATATTCACTGCCCTTGTTGATCTTTTGTTGGCTTCTGCTGGAGGCTTTTCATGGTGCCCTTGCACAACCCATGTTCTGCTTGTGAAGAATAGATAGCTTTGTTTTTCATGGAAACACAAAGGTTTGTGTTTCCCCTCTCTCCTGCCCACCTGACTAGTGTACATACATACAAACACATACATGTGCAATCATAATGGCCACATATCTGTCTTCATATTATGGTCAAGTTACAAAACACTAGTTTTGTAATCACTGTCCTCATTTTTCAGGAATTTATCTGAAAACTTTGATGGAAAACAGAACATTGAATTAGGTAGGACATGTGGCTCATCTGGTGGGGATCTAACCCTAATTATGATCCAGCAAGGCACTTCTTTTTGATCTTTAAATATGTTAAAGTTCACTTTCAATATTTAGGTCCAAATAAGTTTTATTTGAAAGTAATATATTGGAAAAGAATTAATGTTAATATAGCTAATGAATATAGACCAAAGTTGACAAGCCTGGTGGCTAAAAATAAAAGCTGAGTCAATAAAATCTATGCTGTTTCAAAAAGATTTTATGGTCAAGTTACAAAACACTAGTTTTGTAATCACTGTCCTCATTTTTCAGGAATTTATCTGAAAAATGCAAATGCAAATGCAACTGAAATGCAACTACGGTTTCTCTAACACTCTAATGAATATGGATAGTAATAGGAAATGTGTATTGTGTTTGGGCAACTTGGATTTTGAGGTCTAAAAAATTAAAATTTGATTTACATGATGAAAATAATAATAGTCACAGAAATAAAGTAGCATAAACATATATTAGCCACTTTGGATATTATAGCTTCAAACCACAGCATAATTTTAAAGTTTAGTTATAATGTGTTATATTTGAATGAATGGGTCTGTTTAGAATTTGGAGGACCAACTGATATAATTGTCTTAAATATTTTTTTTCCTGATTCCGGATAACTCTGTTCAGTTACAAAACATACTACTTACAGGTCACTTAAATTAAGAAAAAAGAATAATAAAAAAAATCTCTGTAGCTATTGTGATCATGTCCTACTTGATGTCTTCTCATAGGGGTCTAGTTGGGCACTTTGAGAATTAGATGTTGAATTAAGGTCTTTAGTCTGATCCAGAGGGTCCTTCTTATTTAACTACCCTTCACACCTGAGTTAGTTTTTCAGAGAACTTGGTCATTCTTTAATATAGTTAACTTGATGATTTCATATAATCAGATTTATATATTAAATAACAATGAGATATTTATTGCAAGGGAATTCCATCTTTATTTTATTTTTGCCTTATTATACAGCCAAAAGCACATCAATTATCCCAGCCAATGGAAACTGGGATGACATATTGCAGAAATTGGCCTGGACTTCCAGGTGGTACTGCAAAGAACAGTTCTCAAATTGAGTTAACCTATCTTTTGACTGCTTTATCACTAAATTGGTAAGCAGAATTTTCTAATCTAAACAACTGCTTTGTGGTATCTTTCATTTCATTAATTACGAGTCCAATATTGAGAAGACAGAGAAAACAGGAATTTGCCCACATCTTCTGAAGGAGAGCATTTTCTTAAGTGAGCAGAAGAAAAGGCAAATGTTTTAGCTATGACTGAATTTATAAAAAAGATACTTTTTACTCCAGTTGAATATAAGCCTAAAATGGAAGCAGGATCATTGTGCGGGTTGTCTGTTCCATTTAATACAATACCCTAGTTGTATTGTGAGATTTTTTAGTTCTATTATATGGGATCATATTCTGTATTTATCTCAGCAAGTGGGAGCTTATTTGGCATGTTTTTGCTCATATAAACAAAGGATAAAAGATGTTTCTAAAAATCCATGAATTCTAGTGTAAATAAGTGTTGTGATTGAGAAATGGCAGAGAAGTCATTTGTAAGTTCATCTGAAGAAAATAAGAAACAGTCTTCTTTAATTTTTAAATTTTTTAGAGGGAGATAGGTCACCTTGGCTTGTGGGGAATTCCTTACTTTATTTTCAGTATGTCTCATCAAGATATTCCAATAGTAATAAGGTTTTTTTTTAAACCCAGTTTTATCTTTCTGAGTCTCTCTGTTTTTTCTGTCTTAAAAAAATAATTTTTAAATTCAAGCTTGTACTTTAATATTTTAAAAAGTTTGTCCAGCTAAATTTAATTTCTGTAGCTGGAAAATAATAAGCTTGTATGCTGGAGTTTAGTTTGGTGGATATGTGGTATCTGAAAATCATTCACAACAACATACTTTTTTTTTTCAATTCCATGTCAGACTTGATCCTGACTTCATAACCTTTTAGTATCTCAATCCATTGAACTGATAGATAACTATAATATAGGTCCTATTGCAATCTATAATCAAGCTCCAGTAATTACTAATTATTCTGAGACAAAAATTATCTTATTTTTTCAAGATGATATTTAAATAATGCATCCTTATTAAAGGATTCACTTTTTATAAAACAAATCAAATAAGATTTTTGAGGATTTTTTTTTTAGTTCATCAATAAACTGCAAAGTTAATTTTTGGTGGTGGGATACTTTCATTCATATATTTATGGTTGTATTATTGCATATGCTTCCTAAAAAAAGAAGAATCAACATTCTAAATGAGAAATTTTGGAAAACAAAGTCAAGGGACTTTTACTACATGTGCAAGATAATTTGACCAGAATTATATAAAACCTTTGTCTGCTAAACTAGAATGTAATTCTCCCTGTGCCCTTTATTTATTTATTTATTCATATAAATAATATATTGGAAATGAGGAGAAAGACCTCATATATTAGTGGCCTTCTGATTGAAACACAACAAAATAATATTATCTGTACTATCAAAGATACTCAGACAGAAGTACATAAATTAATTTCATAAATCAGCATTTTTTATATTTTGATACTCATCTATATAATACTAAGTCAAATGTTACTGAAGCAGAAAGTAATATTATTTTTTTTAATAATATAGCTCTTCCAAATATTATAAACAACCAGGCTGTTTATTTAGCTATACTTTTATGTCTTCAGAAAATAATAGAGTCCATTAAATTCATGAAAACAGGAAAATCTCCTAGTCTCAACAACTAGCCTGAGTGTTTCAAGACATATATTGCATTTTTTTGTCCCTGGATTTTTGGAGGTTTATAATTATTATTTTAATGCAGTTTTCCCAACTTTCTTTATCAAGCTTACATAACAGTAATTTGCCTGGGAAAGATTTGGTTAATTATTCAGTCTATCATCAATTTCCTTGTTAAATACCGATGGCAAAAAGTTAAAGTGACTACAGAAGATACTACTTTCAATTGTCCATTCTACACAATTTGATTTCAAGCCTCAGATAATATTTTATTACTTATATTTTAGACATTCAGAAAAATTTGAATCAGCATTGGAGGTCTCATCAGATGTGGAAAAGACCTTTGATATGCTACGGTGACCAAATATTGATATCCTTCTAATTATTATTAATTGGATTAAAATATGGTATTCTAATCTTTCAGCCAGGGTAATTGCAAATATTATAGTTAATCTCCCTGCAAGAGAGTGCACTTGACTCCTAACCCTCATAGACGGTCCAGAAGGATTTCATGGTTGATAGTAGCAAAGGCCACTGAAAGATCCAGCAGGACCAGGAGAATCACACTCCTATCCCAATCCTAATAAAAGTCACCCACAAGAGTGACTGATATGGTTTCTGTCCCATACCCATACCTGAATGCTGAAAGATAAATGTCCAGATAATCCAGTTCATCTAGGAGTATTTGTAGCTATAGGCATTCAATATTCTCAGCAAACTATCTTGAAAAAGTTGGAAACAGGATGAGAAATATCTAAAACAGTCAAGTAGGGAGACAACTTCCTAAGGAGGAAACACCTTATCGTTTCTTACAAGGCAGGATGCAGATATCTCTCCCTTGAGGATGTATCCAGCATTGCCTGAATTCAGTTTCTCATCACTTCCCTAGAAGCTTTCACTAGCCTGTACAGCAGGATCCAATCCAGAAGTACTTTAGCTGGACTGGCAGCACAGAGAATCCTCTCACTTCCTTGGGATCTATAGCTTGAAACTGATCCCAAATAACCACGTAAATGAGACCTGTTATCGCAACTGAATTTGCCCAGTTGGGTTCCACTTCTGAACAGATATGAGCATGTTTATCTTCTAGACACTACATGAACTCTTCTCAACAATCCAGTAGCACACCTGCTACTCCAGATTTCCCAAATAGGGGTTGGCTAATTTTAAACAAAGCTGCCAGGCAGCTACTCACAAATGCAATAAGGGTGGCCAATTAAGTATAGTAGGATACTTTTTATCATCATGAAGTAGGCTTAAATTTGAGGTCTTACCCATGTCCACTTGTACTGCATATCTTCTTCATCTTAGGCCAGTGTCACTCTAGCCATCTCTTCCATCACTTCATCTCTCAGAACTCCTCCATAAACCAAATAGTTTCTTTGGATTAGGGGCAGGGAGAGGCCACTCAAAAGCAATCCTATAAAACACTGCCATTGATAGCTTGTTCAAGTAATCAGTCAGGCAATTTTGAGAAATTTCCAAGCACCCTCTGGAAAAGCCAGAGGATCCATTAGATACCTGAGGCAGATCGGTCAAATAGGTCCTTCCTCTCTGCTGAGAGCTATGCCATTGGAAAACTCCGTTCTGTCATGAGAAAAGACTGGTGGAAACATTCTTCATTGTTAGACCACAACTTATCTGCTCCAAGACAAAGTTCCAATATATGGTCTCCAATGTGGATCAGGCCCATTATTTCCTGGGATAAGCTTATAGCTGTGCTCTCTGTGGTAATATATCAGAGCCTGGTTCCTCTTTTTGCATAATCTTCAATATTTTCAGCATTAAAGACAGGAAGGCATATTGGGATAGAAATACAATTTTGACCCTTATTAACATGATAAACATACTTTGGTATAATGGTAGTTTTAAATTCATTCACTAATAGGGATATTAATATTTTAGATCAGCTAGTCAGATTTTTAGAAAGATTTGAACAAGAGTAATTTGGATTGTTTAAAATTGCAGAATGGCAGTATATTAGTTAAAATACTTTGTGATTTCACAATTTGGTCCAAAAGCATTAGCCACTTCTAAAACCCCTGAATTACTATTGGCACTGAAATGTGTTTTGGATTATTCTGAATCTACAGGTTTTTGTTACAGACAAAAGTATTGCTGGGATGGATATTAGTTATTTCAAAGAACTCTGAAAAAAAGAATTGGAATATCCCATATTAGTAAATCAATTATAAGAATACCGAATATGGTTCTTATGATTTCAAGATGTGACTAATTCAACAAACGTTTGTTTTCATGTTTATTGGATACCTGAGGGAAAGTTTTAAAGGGGCTGGTTGTCATCTTCATTATGCTGGAAGTGTAAAATGATGCCAGGAGCACTTCTACATTACCCATTATTGTCCAGTTCTAACACCCATAAATTAGTTAATACAGTTATCAGAAAAGTAATATGGTACCAAAAAAATTGGAAGTTATTAATGTATGAGGGATTATGGGATTACCAAGCATGGGGCATAGCAAAAAAGAAAACTTTTTTACCACACATATGCATGTTTTGATCCTAATTTTTTTGTATGTATATTTGTTTTTCTTTATTTGATATCTCACCCTCCTTTCTTTCTATATATTAAAGAAAAAAAATAGAATATTTAAAATTGAGAAATTAGCCATCTTTGTCCAACAGAGTTCTGATATATGATAGAAGTTATGTCATGTGAGATGATGGAAGTTACATTAAATACTTGCTATAAGAACTTATAGTATTTTACAATGAGTCTAGGTGTGAGTAAGTCTTTCATTTATGGTGGTTGTCACCATCAGAGTTTCGGAAAGCTTTGATTTCTTTCTGTCAGCTACCTTAATATGTTTTTACCATTTGCTATATTGTTTTCACTGTAATAGTTTTAATGCAAACAGTCTGATAGTAATGTATTGTCGAAGGCTTTCGCGGCCAGAATACGATGGCTGATGTGGGTCTTCCGGGCTGTGTGGCCGTGTTCTGGAAGTTTTGGTTCCTAACATTTTGCCAGCATCTGTGACCGGCATCTTCAGAGGACAGGGACAGGAGCACAGAGAGAACTGCTCCTGTCTGTGCTCCTGTCCTCTGAAGATGCCGGTCACAAATGCTGGCGAAATGTTAGGAACCAAAACTTCCAGAACACGGCCACACAGCCCGGAAGACCCACATCAGCCATCACTCTGATAGTAAACTGAACAAAAATTGACATGAATAAATAATAATAATTTGGGAAAAAATGTGATTTCTTTAGGCTTAAGGCACTGTTACATTAATTCATCCATTACAGATTAGCTTTATATATGAATCAGGCCATTATGGCTTGTTCAGCAAACCATAATTAAACCATGTACTTAATGTTATATGTGAATGCAATCACAAAATCAGCTAAAATAATTCTGAATATGGATAGATACAGAAGAAAATAAGTTAAGCTATAGAGGAAATAGGCTGAGAAGTTTCTGGTTTCTATTGCTTTAGAAATCTGATCCATGTTGAGTTTAGTTTTTGCTGTTTACTTCTATAAAGCTCAGCTTGTTTTGATGTAAATAAAACAGATACCCCAAGAGTTATGTATACATCTACATCAAGCTTGAGTACCAGGTGCTTCTAAACACCAGTGTCTTTGAGCAAAATGAAAACATTCCATGGAGATGAGGATGAGGATGGTGGCAATGAGGATGATAATGAAGCAATTGATGATTTTAAAAAGTGAGAAAAGCCAAGCTAAATTATTTTTAGTTCTAACAAGATTTTTTTTTAAGTTCTATACATCACTGCAAAGCAGGGATGTAAACTTTAATAATACAACACTGCTACTTTAACAAGGCTACATTTGTCTTTGTCCACATGATAGTGAAGGATTAATATGAAGAACTTTTGTCTAGCACAAGTGATTTGAAGATGTTTTGCTCCATGCATGTGAACTCAGCAGGTGATTCTTGCCGGTCTTTGATGTCAAACAGCACAAAACTTCAGTGAGTAGTAGCTTCAGAAATGTGATAGACATAGCTGAGTCTTCATATGAAGCTCATGCTTGAACTACATCAGAAGAACTGACATCTATTATGGTGAGCAAAGACAAGTGTTTGAAAAGAGATTCAAACAGAAGTGTCAGAATTTACAGTGCATAGTTTTATATAAGTTGATTTTAACCAAGCATATCTCTATGAACCCGGCAGGACAGAAAAGAAATTTCAAAAGGCAGAGAAATTGTTGTCATCTAAGGGCATGGAATGTTTTAATAGCTCAAGGAACAATATTTCTGAAAGGTTATATGGTGATCCATTTACTTTGACTTATATGGTGATCCATTACTTTGACTGCGTAATAAGGCTCATCATTGTGATTTTTTCTTTTTTCTCTAACATCCCCCTTCTCCATTGTTCTAAGGGTTATCTTGTGATATAGTTTCAGGAGGTAAAAGAAAGAGACTTCGTTGTGGATATGTGAACCAGCCACATATAATTAAACATAGTTGCTTACAGGATAATACAAATGATCTCTATCTACAGTCAATACACAGGTGGATAGTAAGTTCCCAGTTTCACCTGAGGTATTTTGGCGAAATAAAGTCAGCTTTTAAAGGACCGTATACATGCATTGTTCTATCAAGCCTCATAAACACTGTTTAGCTGTTCTCTTCCATTTATTTGCTTTTGTACTCTGTCTTAAATGCATGCTTCCCCATGCATGACATTCAGAACAGCAATTCTTTGAAGCACACAATTTGTTTGAAACTTTGTCCTACAGGCTTACTCAGAGCAGTAGTTTGAAACTGACCCCAAAAGTCCAGGGTCAGAGTCAAGCCTAATTGTTCCCTTGAAATACTGCTGTTTTTATTCATCTCTGACTTAAAAAGCACAGAAAATAAATCTGCTTGCCTAGGACACAGAAACTCAGTAACTTCAGAGCTTACTTACTATTTTAGCTAGGAAGTTGTGAATGCCAGCTGAACTTTCATAGACATTCCTAATGAGTTGGACAGGCTGAATCTATTCTTCACGTTTCTTCTTAGACGATTAATTGAACTGATTAGTTGATATTTATTCTGTAATACATTTCAAATATACTGCCTTGGCCAGTTCATAAATTTAGGCACTTAATGATCTGTTTCACATAATACTAAACTACAGTTTGATAAAACTGAGCAGGAATGAATCTCGGGGTCATATACTTTTTTTCCCCTTCTACTCCTGCAGCACAATTGTAAGAACACTGGAAGCTTTCACTTCTGCTTTTCAGCCAAGGGTTTCCCACTACATCCATTGGTCTTTCTATTATTCCAGCATTATACAAAAATAATTGTTTTAATTAAATTGAAATGTCTTCTCAATGGTGGAAGAAAGCTGAAGAATTAACTGGAATGTATAGATGTCTAGATACTACTTCTTGCTTTCAGTATAGATTTACAGCTGTCTCAATAACATTTTTTCTGCTATTTTTTTGTCTATCTAGATTAAATGGTCCCAACGAACAACTAAGAGCCAGTTACAGGTCAAGATGTTGCTTAGGTTGTTGTAAAAAGGCATGCAAACAAACAGCTGTATCATTTTTTTATGTAATGTTGAAACCATTAATCTATGTCAGTGAAATAATTTATCATTAGCAATAGAAATATCTGTAAAGAAATTGTGTAATATCAGCATCAAATAGCCTCTGCATATTCCTCCATGTATTCAAATAACTAATAAAACAAAGTCTAACAAAAAAATAACAATTCTTTCATAAGTTAACACATTAAAGCAGCTATGACTTTAATGAAACTGATTAAAGCAGCTACAGTTAACACATTAAAGCAGCTACAGTTTTTTTCAGCTCACAAGAAAGCCTAAAAAAACAAGAGGCTGATATAATGAAAGGGTGCTATCTTTATAATCTTTCACGTTGTGAAGCATGTCTTCTGAATCATTTTTGAAACATGCACAACTTTAATGGAGATCCTCCATGGGTAAGGTCTGTGCTGTGGTATAGTGCCTTGCATACAAGTAAGACAACAAGAATAGTATAGATGGAAAAGGGGATCTAGTATGGTCATTCTTGCCCTTTTTTCTTGCATCTAATAAGAAACTTTAGTAGTGCCTGAATAGAGCTTTTCTAAAATATGCATTTGTCAAAGGCTTTGCCAGATAAAATGTTGTAAGGTGGATCAGAATATTGGAGGTAAGTTTTGCCAGGAGCAGGATTAGACATTATGTGTGAAATTTAATTTTTCATAATGTTCTCAGGGGTTTTGTGTGTGTGTGTGTGTGTAAATTATGGTTACAGGCATTTATATCACCAATTATTCTATCTCACAAAAATTGTTGGGAGCCTCAGGGACTTAATGCCTCTGGCTGGGTCCATATTGCTTGTCTCTCCTCATTGAAGTTCTGTCTTGGCACAGGACTGGTGGAGTGACAATATTTCTTGCTGTACTTTGCTTCCTCTTTCTGAAGCTCCTGACCCCTAAAGCAATGCTACTGAATAGAATAAGTAAGACCTATTCAAGCTACTGTCATTAAAACTGGTACATTGAAATCCATTATTTCATTTACCAGGTGTATTTAAGATGTCTTTCTTCAATTTATGCAACAAAAGAAACCTTAATTCTGAAACTTAAGGTATAAAAATGGCATCCCTCAAAAATTACACCACATTGTTTTATTGGGTCATTTTATTGCTAGTGGACCATAGATTCAAGCTTTATTGAAGAGGGTAACATGTTTTAAGTGTCCATTAATGCATTCTTAATTAAAATGGAATGCCTATAAAAGTCCTTGTGACTGCCACATGAATAACAAAACAATTATATCAGTGTAATTGCAATGAACACTAAATGAATTAATAATGAAGGCATTCTTAGTCTCTCACTCTCTTTTTCTCTTTCACTTCTACTCATTCACAGGAATTCAGCAAACAAAGCTAAGCCAGGCTGCTTAATTTCATCAATACCACATTCATAGGCTGCACCCAGCATTAATTGTAAATAAATTACTTGGTACACTGTGCTATGGTGTAGCTGACCAAAAATTCATGCTTTTTAAGAAAAGGATTAAATGTACACCAGTTATGGAAACAGTGATCTATAGTATGCTTTCACACAAATGATCATGTGTAGCCAATTGTACATGGAATAAAAGTCAGTGGGTAATATGACAGTATACTTTTTCATAAATAAACCCACATTAGAACGTTTAAAGATGATTATGCAGTAATTCTTTTCATATAGGGAAGCATATAGTATGACATTTGATGCACATGTGAAGCTAGCTGAAATGAACTTTCCATGTAAGCATACTGCAACATATAGTAACCTTAAACTAAAAGCATTACAACATGTAAATTTAGGGCTCATAAACCAAAAAGGCTAGGGCTAGAAAAAACAAATGAATAATATCTAAATGAAAAATACCCAAGATGGTATGCATTTAAGACTTAAAGAAGAACTGTATGTGATTCATCTATTTGCCTTTTAAACTGCACCCTTTTCATCTTTTCAAATACCCTACTTAATGATGGAACAGTTTAACTAGTGATAAGGGGAAGAAAACAGATTGGGAAAAATGGCAAAGTTATATATGAAGTGAGTGCTAGAGGCTGAATATTTTAGTTACTTGTGTAGTCTGTTTACATGCTGCCTTTTTCACTATTTTTTCTTTAGGCTGTGACTCATTTGCTTTTGACCCTTTTGGACTTAGTTCCTGTTTTCCTCAATACCATGGATGTCCACTGGGGGGGCAAGGATGTTACAAGCATAGCATCATGGGGCAAATGGCACGAATTACATATTGTTCATCATTTGCTTTATGATGTCATAACCCAATTGACACACATTACATAATTCACACCATTTGAGCAATGACATCATGACATGGGCAATCATGGCTTTTATTGGATGCCTTTGCTAGCCACGTTCACATTTATGTACCATATTTTTCCGACTATAAGACGATACTTTTTTCTAAAATCCTAAAAACTGAAGGGCGTCTTATTCAAGAAAGTCAGCCGAGAATCGCGCGGTTGCAAAACTGCCCATACTTTGTTTCTGCAGAGAGGCTTCCTCCTATTGCTAGCCTCCAATCACGAGTGAAATAGCTTGTCTCCCAAACAGACTTCCTCCAATCACGAGCCTGATGTAACTGATGTCAGCTGATGCTGAACAAACCAATTAGAGGAAGGCTGATTGCAGAGACAAGCTATCTGCAGTTTCACTCGTGCTTGAATGTAATCAGTTATGCAAAAGAGCCTGGAAATAGAGCTGCAGAGAGACGGTTTGGACCTCCTCCCACCGAGTGTATCAGGTAAATGTTAACTAATTACTAAATAAAAATGTGTTCTGCACTATCTTTAAAATATTGATTTTTTAATTTTGGGTTAGAAAAGTGGGGGTCGTCTTGTACATGGGGGCGTCTTATTGTCGGAAAAATACGGTAATTTCGCTTTAGAAGGCCATCCGACTCTCAAATAACTGTGGGTGGCTTGCATAGTTAAAAAGGAAAGAAAGAATGAAAAGAAAAAAGGGCATGTATACCCAGATAGAAACCCAATACATTACCAAAAAAAACAAAAACAAACCCCTACCAGGGGCTCAAAAATCAACCTAACCCCTAGCCTGGGAGCAAAGCTAAGTTTTTAAAGACTTTGCAGAACCCCTGCAGGATAGGAGCCGTGTAAATCTACAGTAGGATGCTGTTTCAGAAGGCAGGCACCACAACAGAGAAGGCACGCTTCCAGTGCATCTCATTAGATTACATTGTTTTCATTGAAGGGACCCGGAGTGCCCCCACTCTGCCCAATCTTACTGAATCTGCCTACAGGCAGGCAATCCCTCCAATAATGAAACCCTGTGCCACAAAGAGCTTTAAGGTGACAAGCAGACTCTGAACTGCACTCAGAAGCCAGCTGGCAACCAATGCAGCTTGCAGAGTAATGATGACACGTGGTCATATTGAGGTATACCCATTACTGCCTGGATTGCTGCATTTTGGACCACCTAGTAGTTTCCAGGTGGTCTTTAAGGGCAGCCTGACATACAGAGCATTCTAATAGTCCAGTTGAAAGGTGACTAGGCTATGAATGACTCTGAAGGGCCTCCCATTCTAGGAATGGGCACAACTGGCACACAATATGGACCTGTGCAAAGACCCTCCTAGCCCTAGTTGCCACCTGTTCTTTCAGCAGGAGCTGTGAGACCGGGAAGACCCTCAAGTTTATTTATTTTATTATCATATTTATATAGCCACCCATCTCACACAAAGTGACTAAGTTGTACATTTGTCTTGAATGGAGAAGTGCTGTCCCATCCAAAACCAAAGATGAAAAATTCCCAGATCCAGGGGACCTGAACAGCCATAGCCACTCACTCTTGCAGGATTGAGCCTGAATCTATTTCTCCCTATCCAGGACTGAACAGCCTCCTGACATTGGGTCAGGTTATTGACAGCATTGCTTGGGCAGTCTAGGGTCAATTGGGTATCATCTGCATACTTATGATACCAGACCCTGAATTTATAGGTGACCTCACCTAGTAGTTCTATGTAAATGTTAAATAGGAAGGATGACAACATTGAGTTCTGAGGCACTCCAGAAGTGAGAGGCCATGGGAGATTACCTCTTCCCCTGGTCAACACTAACTGGAACTGATCACAGAGGAAGGAGAATCACAGCAGCATGACACCTTCCTTGCAATCAGTTCAGAAGGATACTGTGCTCAATATATCAAAAACTGCTGAGAAATCAAGAAGCACAAGGATAGATGCACCACTCCCATCCTGGTCCACCAAAGGTAATCAACAAGCATGTTCAATGCTGTGTCTATACTGTATCCTGGCCTAAAACTCAGCTGAAATGGTCCAGATAATCAATTTCCTTCAAGAACCTCTACAACTGTAACAGTAGCCACACCACTGCTCTCCCTTGAGGTCTTGGCTGACACAAAACCTGAAACCTGGCTGGATACATTTTCAAGAGGGGAAGAACCCCTCTGAGCCCATCCAGGTCTCGGGTCTTATCCACAATAAGATCATGGATGAGGGCAGATTTACTACAGACCCACCTGGCAGTCACAAGCAACACCCAAAGCCCAGGGTCCCCATGGATTCAGCCCTTTGTTACCAGGAGTGAATACTGAGGACCAGAAATTGGGATTGTTCTCAGTCAGCACACCCGGTGTCTCCAAGTGTGGCCTGTCCTTTAATTCCTACCTGCCTGCTGCAGCCTCAATAGTATTGCCTATATACTCCTGATTCCCTCCCACCCCAGTTCCCTGCTCCCAGGCCAGAATTCATACTTCCTTTCACTCCCACACTCTCACAGATACTGCACAAACACCCTCCCTGCACAGCCTTAGCCTTCAGCCCTTTCAAGATCCCAGCCCCCACCCACCCCCAGCTGCTCTGCCCTGGCACTCAGCAGCAGCAAGGGGACAGGTTCTACAGAAGACTATACAATCCTGCCCAGAACCCAGCCCTCCCTTCCTTTCTAGAAAGAACAGTGGGTACAAACCCAGACTCTTGGGTGAATTACAAGGCTCTGACACTCTTAAGCATGTGACCCAAGACTGAACGTTTGCCCCTCAAAGGTTATCCAACAAGGTTCTTAAATTGTAGTTCAACTGTTTTATGATTGATCTGGTCATTTGTAGTTCCTTTTAAGTTCAGCAACAAGGGAGGCTGATATTTCCCTCCTATTTTGTACTATCACCATTCCTGCTGTCAAATGTATGTCCATTTATTTATTTAGATGCTACCTGTTTCTAGTGCAAAGACATTGTATGCAGAGTATATTGCTGGCAAATAATAGCAAATATCATCATACTGGAAGATGTGGACTATGCACCCTAATATTGTGGATGACATTACTAGAACTTCTAATGGTATTGCAAAACTGCTATACAAGTAAGTCTTGCAACCCAAGATTTGTAAGAAAAAAATTTTTTTTTCTCCTATAAAGCATGATTGGTTTTGCATTATAGATTTAACTGGCTGGTGTAGGTGACAACAAGTGATGATCTGTTGTTTTCACTTCTGAATCTGCCTTTTAATATAGTATTATGAGTGAAATGATCTAGGTGGATACTAAGGGAGTGAAAACTACTGAGCCTGAGATAAAGCTTTGCTAGGGCTCCTGTCCATAAATGCAGATGTTAAAGAAATGACCAGTGTTGCTTTATATAGAGAGAAGTCTTTTAAAGAACAGAGATCACAGTTAGGATATGATGATAACACAGTATTCTTACAGGTCATATAACATTTTTAAAAACATCTGTCAAGAGTATATATTCCTAGTAGGGTCACCCAAGGTGTGAAGGTCATCCCAACTGCCCAGTTAAAGCAAGCAGGCACCCATATTGGGCAGCAGCAATATAGGAAGATGCTGGAGGTAGATGATCACTTTAGTGACAGTGGCAAACACATCAGTTCATACTGCATGGGAAAAGACAATGGTAAACCAGTCCTGTATTTTTAACAAGAAAACTATATGGATAGAAAATACAAAATGATTGATGATACAGTGCCAGATGATGGGCCCCTTGGGTTGGATGGCAATTTTAATGCAATTTATGAATCACATTTTCATGATGTGAGGACAATTTTTTATCATTATTGGGATGATTTGCTCATTACTTTGAGAATGAGTGTATGTCGATGTGTAGCTCCACATGTCTAGGATCCCCTTAATTTCTTGGTGCCTCAGGTTCAGAACCTCTGAAGGTTGGAGTTGGCTCATTTCTTGAAACACCAGTTCTAGAATGTTTGGAGCATCTGCTTGTAAAATCAAATCAAGGAAGTATGATGCAAGATACATATTTTGTAGTAAATGTTATATTTATTTCTTGCTCATCCTATCCCAATTAGTAAATTCATTTTATTCATGAGGAGAATTACACAAATTTATTTATCATTTTGGGACTGTAACATTATGCAGTTTGAAAGCCCTGATCTTTACCTATACTACCAGGTCTCAGATACCAAATTCTTTGTGCAGTCATGTATTGTGATCTAAAGAACTTGAATGAGCTGAGATGCTGTGCTTCTAAAGGTTCTTGCAACCATATTCATAGACACAATTGCAGGTCGTCATCAGAGGTTCTTCTTGAAATACGTTTTGGTAACCAGATAGGTAAATTAGGTCTCTTCAAATCTTCACCAAACTTAACAAATTTTTAATGAAAGGATCTTTGATTCTGAACTAAGATATACAAAATTCTTGGCCGTGAGCAAACAAAATCTCATGCAGAAAAATAATGCATGGGATCAAAATATACATTGAACGTAGCCATTCAAATCATAACCAAAACTGGTTTCAAGTAAAAGTACCTGCTCCAAATTTGACATCTTCCTTACCACATATTAAAATCGCAAGCAAGGAAATAATAAAAGCCAAAATGTAAGCTCCTACAAAAAAAGAAAGAAGGAAAGAAAGAAAGAAAGAAAGAAAAGGACTACATTATGCAGTTGTGTTACCATCTATGTGATAGTAACATGAACAAGTTACCATTTAACATGTAGAATGAATCTCTGTGAATCTATGGCAAATTCAGTTTGGGCTGCTTCAAGGATTAGACTTTTTTTTAAGATATAAAGAATTAATGTCAGTGTACAATATTTTTCTAGAGCATTGTAATTGTTCTGCATGCATACAATATTTACTTAAGTGTAATTTTCAAGAAATGGTAATTTGAAAGCTAGCAGTCTGTGATAGGATCCTGTTTTCCAAAAAAACAGAACATTTCTTCCAAAAGTTAAGGAACAATTCAAAACAGTATTTCCAGTAACTGACACTTTAGTCATACAGATGCTTTTCATGTGTCAGATTTTTTAATATAAAAGATCCATGGGATTGAACCAAGAAAATCTGAGGATGTGACTGACAGTTTTTAATATGCCAAGTATAATTTTTAACTGATTTTTTTTGGAATAGCCTTATATACCAAGCATTGTACTGATGTTTGTGTAAATCTTTGTATGCATTTCAGATGACAGGAAAAAGATGATAAGGTGGAGATGTTTTGATAGAGAATTGAAACTTGAAACTGCAGTCCTTCAATTTAAACAGTGATCCTTTTTCATCTTTCTTTCATGTTCCTGTTTTAACTTTTGCCACTGATGTAAGGGGGTTGTGTTGCTGAGAAGTAATTTGAAAGATATCAGGTACAGGCTGTTATCTAGGTGAAAGATCACAGAACTAGTGAATAACAGATAGCTTGAATTGGTTGCCTTGACAAAATGATGAGCCAGATCAAATGACTGTCAACAATCTATGTTTGTCCTACTAAAGTCAACATGGAAAAATCTAGACTATCGCATCTCCTCTTGCATTTCTCAAAATATGTTAAAAATATTCAAATTAATATATCAAGTGCTCTTCTCTGGTTCCTTTTCCCTGCTTGGGATTTTCAGATGATGGTTTTGAATCCATAATCAAATATTTCATAGGTTAAATGGTATTGACTGTGTTTTCCTGAATGTATAGGACTATAAACTTAAATCCAAAATGTTTGAGTTTTCATTTTGCATAAATTTTGTAAAGTAAATTAGCCAGAAGGATTCTTAAAAGAAGCAAGGTTTTTTTTTCTAATTATTTTGTTGTAATGCTGAGACAACAGATCAACTCTTTTGCTATTATTGCTAATTATTCTATTGGATTAGACAAAACATGTTGCCATTCTTGGCATACTGTTCTTTCAGTTCTGAAGAGTTCTTAGTTCAGGAGTATTTTTGCCTTATTTTTATTTATTAATTTACTCCATTCTTATTCTTTGTGTTGGAATGTGCTCAGGAAATAAAATGTACAAGTGCACAAATGCCAATCAAACAGGGAAAAAATATCAAAAATATCAGGTAAATATAGAATCAACCAATTAAAACTAGTGTCAAGCCAGTTATAGAATTGAACTGCATTGAATTTGCCTGTTGATCTAGCTCTTTTCTGGCTTGAAATTTCAGAGTGTGAGAGCAGTTATTGGAAGACTGAAATATGTCAAACACAACAACTCTTGAAACATGAAGAGGTACTTCCACATTAGATGTGGATGTAGAATTGCCACACTTTGTTCCTTCTCTCATTTTTATAGGATATTTGCCTAGTACCATTTTCTTATCATCTTGTCGTATTCTTTCTGTGTTCTTATGTCTTCCCGAACTGAAGAAAATCTAGCTTTCTCCTAAAGAACAGAAGTACTGGACAATTTCTACAAATGTAAGTGCCTGTAGTACTTTTAAAAGATCTTTTTAAAGCAGTAGAACTTGTAGGTGCAGTTGACTTATTACAGCAGTATATATTCATTATAAATTTTACATTTTAATCTCATTTTTAAAAAAATAGTATTTTAATTATTTAGAATTATTCAGAAAAAGTGAAACCTTAACAGTATGGCAAGTGGCTATGCTTCCAGTTGTAACTAATAATGGAAACTATTTGTTAGTTCTAGGAGCCACCCTTCTGGAAGAAGACAAGTTAGAATGGTCTTTTTTTAAAAAAAGATTTTTATTCCACCTTTCTTATTTTTATAAATAATTCAAGGTGGCGAACTTACCTAATACTCCTTCCTCCCCCTATTTTCCCCACAACAACAACTCTGTAAGGTGGGCTGAGAGAGAGAGTGACTGGCCCAAAGTTACCCAGCTGGCTTTCATGCCTAAGGTGGGACTAGAACTCACAGTCTCCTGATTTCTAGCCTGGGGCCTTAACCACTAGACCAAACTGGCTCTCCTTTCTTGGCTTAATATAAAGGTGTTGGGCTGTATCAATATGTATCCATAATAGAATATACCATTTACACCATTTGGATATAGTCCATTCAAAGCACCACCATATTCAGTTAAAGTTGGCACTGTTTGAAAAGATGTAGCAAAAATGCAGAACTCCAGATTATGATAAATAGAAATTATCCTTTATAGACCTCTTTGACAGCAGACCAAAACCATATTACAGAAAATCTTTGTGTTCACTCTAGGCATGTAAGTGTCTTTATTCTTGTGTTTCTTAATTCCATCAAACTACCATTGTTAAACTGATTTAGAAGCTCAGAAAGAATGGATTGGTATATACACTCTCCTGATTTTGTTGTCTCTCTCTCTCTCTCACACACATCCACACACACTTAAATATATCTAGATAATGATTTTCAATGATTGGCTTTGTAAAGATAAGTTTTTATTTCCAACATTTTCCCCTCTCTGTGTTGAAGACACTAACTTTCAAGTAGAGATAGACATAGATGACTAGTTTAACTATGATTTGTACTAAGCAATATATACATAAAATCATTTCGTAATGGATTCTGTGTTCGTGATTTTGCTTCATCTGTGACTGACATGACATAAAGCAGATTAAGCAATCCATCCTGTCTACCTGTAACTTAATTTCTCAAATTTCAGTTAGACATTAAAAAAAGAAAAAAGTGTGTGTGTGTGTGTGTGTGTGTGTTGCTGGGGGGGGGGCGGGGGAAGAACCATAGTTGGAGTTATAAAAATAGCAAGCATTATTTCTCACTGTCATCTATTTTCAATACACTATCTCTCCTTTACCTAAATGGGAAAATTAAATTGTTACTGGAGGAAAAAGACTTTCTTGCCCTAATTGAAAGAGTTTAGAGCATATAGCTGCAAATGTGCATGTCAAACAGCGGCCTTTGTTGCAATAAGTCTTTCCGACATCCCAGCACCTACCAAGCCCTCTCTTCTGCCAATCTTGAGGTGAGCCGTGCAGAAACATTTTAATTAATGTTGAACTTCTTAAAGTTGAAGCGAAAACAATTACAGCTCAATTTTAGTTTGCCTCCTCTTTTTCATCACTTACATTCTTTGCCTCCTCCCTCTCCATTAGAGTGCTTCATTTCACAGTCTCTGAACTGTAATCATATATTTTTAAAGTTGTGTGCGTGCATATGTGCATGTATCTGTTAAAAAGAAAAAGAAAAAAAGCCTAACAAGACGTTGCTTTTCTTTCCAACAGTCTGGAAGCTTTCAGAAGAACAAGGGAAAACCTCATCTCTCACTGAATGCTACAACCGCAGTAAACCTCTAGCATTAACATCTCATTCCCTGTCTGTGACACACACACATGTGCGCACACACAAAGAGAGATGCTGCAAATGGACAGCATCTCTCCCTTAACAACTGTTTGTGAAGAAAGTTCATAGTGTACATCACATGTATGTTGGATCTGTAAGTGAAGAGATCTGCAGTGCTGCTAATTAGATCTAAATTCTTGATTTACTATTTATAAAACAAAATTGATTATTACTTCATCAACAACATTTAAAGCATCATTAAGAGAGGTCTGCTCTAGCAGCCTCAGGTTAAATTTTTTAACAAGCACTTTAGTTGCTAATCTGTGTTATTGCCAACATATGTAAACTTCCTAATGCTAATTGCATTCAGCTGTGAATCAAACAATGTCTAATTCTCCTCAGGATTAATTATGCACATGTGCTGCCTGCATTCCTAAACATGGTTCTCATAAATAATAAGAGATATATCTGGGCAGATGGGGTTTTTCCAACTAAATGATCTGTTTATCATGAATAAAATAATTGACATATAGTAGACTCTGAATACAGAAGTCCCCACAACATTCACATTTTTTTCCATGAATAATTACCAAGACAGTTGTGCAACTAGACGTTCAACACTCAGGCTCTAAAAAGCATATTCTTCTCCGTATTATATAATCTCAACTGCTTACCTCTTTTTTCAGTGTTAAACTGAGGGCACATTATAAAATAGCCTATATTGTATGGTGGATGAATAAAGATAAGTGGCTGTCAGGCAGACATGAATTTGGTATGGCCAAGGAAGCCAGGGGGAGTGGACTTCAGAGGAGACCATACTAAAAAAAAATATGGTGGCTCTGAAGGTTCAAAAATGTCCACAGAAAAGGATGCCAGTAGTTCCTCTTTGAAAGTGTGAAAGGGTTATTGATATTTTGTACATCAAAGATATTTTACAATCCTCCATTTTTAGAAAAGTACCCCTTGCTTTTGTTCATCTGTATATGCAGATTTGCATCTATGCGTGTTCTCAAAAACATTTAAGAATCTCTGGTTTTAAGGAGCACAGAGGAGTAAAAACAATAGGCGTAGGCAGTTCTGCACCACAGCGTAAGCTCTTTGTCTCCCATGCTGCTTTTGGTGTTTTTTTAAGCCCGCTTCAAAAATTCCAGTCTGGATTGCAGCTGGGTTGACAATAAGGCCACCATAAGATCTGACTGGTCATTCTCCTGTTTCTTGCCCTTCCTGTCCTTGCAGGAAAGAGAAGCCTTGCTGGCTGGCTCCTGTGTGGACTGATCTACCAGTCCCTGCTTTTTCATTTTAGGGATTGTTCCCTCCTCACTGGTCCCCGTGCTTTTCCTTTGCTTTCTCAAATGTTTGCAGATGTTTGCACATATGGATACTTTCACACCTCCTTCCTAAATGTCTCCTTCAATCCTAATGTGGACCGGCCCTTCATTCCTTTCTCTTATAGTTTCATTGTTGCTCTGATGCTACAGTAATTAAAGCAAGAGTTGTTCTTTTGCTCCTATGTCCTCGATAGGTTCATGGAAACTTTGTAGCAAGGAAGAACTGCTATGTCAGCTTCACAGAAACAATGTAGCAGTGTTCCTACTAAAATGCTAACATTTAAAAGATGTTAAATATATGAAGGGAAGGGAAGCTTTGAGGTAAGATGGGCAGAGGAAAACAAGGAGAACATGCTTCATCTGGACAGAAAGAGAGAGTGCCCATGGAAAGGGAGATACAAGGGTTGAATGGAGCATGCACTTCTAAAGTCGAGAATAGTTGACTTAACAGGTAGGTCAGAAGTGGAACTGAGACTGGCTTGAATTCCAGGTCAGAAATTCTCTGTTCCTCTTAGGTTGCAGTAACAATCAGTCTATTTCGCATGTCCCATCAGTGTTTTTTAGGCCAAATAAAAATAATCACATTTAAACGGAGCTGGAAGGTGATACACTCTGCCAGTGTAGGTATCTGTTCCTAAACACAGTAACATCCATATGATGAAGCGTGCAGTACATCACAATGCAAGCTCTAACCTTTTGTAATTGTGACATCATCTGCAAGTACAAAAGACAGATTTTGCATTGCGATATTGTGATGCACCCGTTTGTCATCCTTAACCTCTCTAAGCCTCAAAATACATTTTAAAAAACTTTGCCTTTTCTATTCTAAGGGTGGCCTTAGGGCCTCAGAAGGATTGCTAGGGAGGATTGTAGGCATGGAGGTTGCCCACCTGTGCGGTCTGGCTTGTTCCACAATATACCTTTCTCCAGAATAGTTATGTGCTTAACTCCATTAGTTGATCATTTGCAGTGATCAAGGAATAAACCAGAGATGGAGATACTGAGGTCTGTAAAATTGAAAAATAACACAGTTAACCCAAGTGGAATACAAAGTAAAACTTGGGTGGAGAACAGTATGAGTATCAAGAATGAGATAACCTGCTTTTTAAAGAAAGACAGCTTTCTTCCCCCAAAGCTATCATTCCCCATTAATTTTTTTTCAGTCTTTAGGATACATATTTCAATGCATTTTTAGATCTCCATGTGGACTCATTATGGACCAATTCTGTTTCCCATATGCTTGCTTGCTTATTATTTATATATCTATTTATTTTTCCATTTATGTTTTTCCTTTTCTCTGTGAATAGTGTATATGGAATTTTCCTCACTTCTGATAACAGAAACCCTGTGAGATAGGTTGGACAGGGCCACAGTAACTCATGAATTCCATGGCTGAATGGGGACGTGAGCCTGGATCGCCACAGTCAAATCCAACTCATCTAGCTAGTAAAATTATACTTTGTACTGATTTTGGTTAGTTAGTCTTGATCTTATCTTTGCTGTACCAATATAGGTATTGTGATATTTTATTGTTTCCTAACTTTTGTAAACTGGTTAGAGGGTGTTATTAATAGAGGCTATAAAATGTCATAAATAAGCAAATAAGTAAAATCTTTTAAAAATATTCTATTAGCTATTATTGTTTAAATGGTACCATTTTGCCCTTCCATCAGCCGGAAAAGAGTAGAGCAAATCTGAATAACTCAGTACTGTGGGCAGAAAAGAGAATGTTGATGAAAAGTTGAAAGTACTTGGCAGTGACAAGCTAGTTCTCAGTAGAATAAAATAAGAATACATAGTTAACAAATCAAGGTGCCATATCACAGTTTGAAATAATAAAGCAGATGGTAGAATATTTTACCCTGGAGTGAGGTTATATCCCCCAAGGAATGATATTGCTGAATTATGGTGTGTATCTGCTGAATTTTTTCCAAATTAAACTTTATTTGGGGAATGTGACACAATTAAGTGAGCCAGACTCCCAGGTGGAATTAATTGTCACAACAGCATTTGTTTTGAAAGATTTTGCTGGTTTGGTTCCTTTGGGAATATGGCCAAGTTGTTTTTCCTTTCAAGAAAGTCATTGCCTGTTGCTGATTTTTGCAAACAAATGAAACTGTTCTTACTGGGATTCCCTTCTTGTTTCACTATTTTGAAATGGCATCACACCTAATAACTAGATTGTAATGATCTACCTAAGCATAGTTATGAGAAGAAGACAAATGGAAATTCTATTAGAATCATTCCATCACAAAAACTCTCAAATTTTCTCATAGGAGATTAAAAAAAAATCTTATTATTCTTTAGAGATTTGAGTTATGTCATCATCATCATCATCGTCGTCGTCGTCATCATCATTATCATCATGTATTTGCAATTTGATTGTTTTTTGAATTCCTGTTTCTTGTTTTGCTAGCATGGACAATGATCAGGGGTAAAGAGAGTTGTCACTGAAAATATTTGAAGAGTATAATCAGGTCACCCAAAACCTATTTAGTTATCCACCTTTAGTGTAAACTCTATATGTGAAAGGTGGGAGTGGGAATGAGCATGCTAATTCTGCCTCTGTCACTGTTCTCATTGTTAGTAACATCCTCCCAAGGATGATCCCCAAGATTTTAGAATTCTGCAGGATCTGGAGTTTAACATCTTGGGGAGAATCAAGATGGGTGGAGGAAGTTTTCCTTTACAGACAGGTGTTCTCTGCATACAGAAGATACCAAATGCAGAGGAGAGAGGGCAGAGAATTGAACAGGGCTTCAGTGACCCCCCTCCCCTTTTTCTAAATTTTCCTAGATTCATTTACCCCTTTGTCATTGGAGAAAGGTGACAGTTATACATTGTAACTTAAAGTGCTGCTTTAAGATTCTTAGAACATGCTGCGGTTAGTCTATCATGGTGAGTCTTCCTGAAAAAAAATGGGGCTACACTTGGGGACTAGTGGAGAGTCTATTTTACTTAGAAGCATTATTAGGTTTAAAAAGTTAATAAAAGCCAAGTCAGCTATTTTCAGAAAATAAAGTCTTGGCTTTAGCTGATGTTAAATGTTTTTCCAGTAAAGAATCCTGCTACTGAAGGGCTACTAATTCTACATAACAGTAGTATTGGCAGCTTTTATAATTATAAAAAAATAAATAGACACACCTGTTGCTATTTTGTAGTTTGGTATATAACTATGTCTCTGAAAAAAGTCCCCCTTATTTATTTATTTTTTTTTAAAGTTGGTAATATTAGGTATACTTGAGAGGAAGAGTTACTGGAAATAGGAAACTTCCTTTGGACAAATGCAAAAGATTGTGTTGGGAACCATATTAAATTAGCTGTTTTGTTCTTAGTAAGTAGCAGTTTATCCTGTGAGAAATATTCTGTCCTATTATATATAATTTATTTGTAAAATTGCAATAGTTGTTAGATTATTAAAGCTCCTATGCCTATTTCCTTTAGTTTCTGATTAGTTTGTGATCTTGGGGTGCTCAGTGGGACACAAACAAGGGATTTAGTGGCTAAACATAAGCCCATCATCTCTGAGTTTCCATTCTTACATTAAATAAACAAAATTTAACAGTTGATGAAATTGGAATAAAAGCATAAAGAGGACAAAGGATGAAACATCCCCGCCTTGCACACAGGTCATACCTGGTTTGCCGTTCAGTGCCACATACAGGTTGGGAGAGCTTCACTCTGTCATTGGGTGAGATTCAGAATACATCATGAGGCAAGAAAGCTATAATTTGATCGTGCAACAAACAAGCTGTGGCCAATCTTTTAAGTCTCTAGTGCAAGCCATATCAAGTGACAGTAGGGGTGGGGAATCAACATAAATCAACTCTTACCTACATAATAGTTTCTGGGGTTTGTTTTGTTTTGTTATAATGTGATATAAGTTTCTGAAAACTATCTATTTTTGGTTTCCGTTCAATAACTTCTTCACAAATCCTGGACAACTAGTTCTTATTTCTCTATTTCTAGTTCTTATTGCAGTATTTGTTCAAGGGCTATTGTGTCTTCCTTAGCAACTGTCAAGTGGTGACTCCTTCCTGTATTTAGCAGAGGGCTATTTCATTACACCAGTTTTAGGCTAGAATCATATGAATGTGATGCTTCACAGAGAGTCCTTTATTGAATATACAAAGAAGAATTCAGTTCATACATGGGGTTCATAATGATGTTCATGTACTGCTGACTGAAATAGAACTAGAATTCATTTTATTTATCACATTTATATAGTCACCCATCTCACATAGTGACTCTGATGATGATGGCAAAAGGATGATCTAGACCATTTCAGATGCTATGTTGCCACTTTCTTACACACAGTAAAAAAATAAACCCAAAGCCACCTCATAAGTAGACATTGCAAGCCAACAAAATTCCTAGATATTCAATGAAATAGAATCTACTTTCTCCTCCTGCGTTGCTGATTTTATATAATTGTTTAAATGTGGGACATAATAAAATATATGACCCCTCTCCAGGATCACATTGGTATCACAAAGAGCCATGCCATACAGCTGGATGGTGTACCTTTAGGTGATATCACAGCTAGGGATTGGCAAAGTCTTAAAAATGTGACTTTCTACTGCCTGGGAGGCTTTCTTGACTGACATTTTTGATGATGATGGTGACAATGATTAAAGAGACAGAGTACTGTATAAGATTGGGGAGAGTGGATAGGATTGCCTTTTCTTTTCTTTTTTCTTTTCTTTTCTTTTCTTTTCTTTTTTCTTTTCTTTTCTTTTCTTTTTTCTTTTTTAACATACAAGTGACCAAGGAATCTTTTCCATATTATTTTTTTTTTCAAAGCCTGGCAAACTAACAGCAACCCTAGGTTTTGTTAAGGGAAGTATTCTTTTATTTTCTGCAAGCAGGGGTGTCTACAAGGACTGGTCAAAAAAGTCAAGATAGTGGCTACTGCAGTGTTGTTGCAGCTCCTCCTGTTTTTTACATGCGTCAGACACGCAACATACATAAACAACAGGCAGAGCTTCAATGCACTGTGGCAGATGTTATCTTTACTTCCTTTATCATATCTGGTGGGCACCCCTGTCTGCAAGGTGCCTTGGAATGCTTACATCATACATTTCAGCAAACAGCCCAGTTCTGTGGTTAGGGTGCAAGGCTTTTTTTTAAAGGAGGTACAAACTCCCAGCTTTTTGGGGGCAGGCTGATTGACACCAGCTAGACTCAGTTTGTGAAAAGTATTTAGTCCAGTAAAACTGGCTGTATGGTAATTCTCCCCTCCTCCCAATGTATACTGTGTTTCTCACATTTTTGTTGTCTCTGCAGTGGGGAGATTGGAATCAATCCCCATCTGTTTTTCTGATTAATTGGATTTATCAGTTCTTTTCTTGCCTCTGGTTATCATTTTTAGGCCATAGGGACTGAACCAGAAGGGCTGAGGCCAGTTACAACTCAGAAGCTTATTTCAGGAGCTGCTAGTTTATATACAGTATTTTACAGCTCTAATGCCAGGATATTTTGTTTTGAGCAAAAGGTAGGAACTGAAATTGCAACATTTGAAATAATGGGTGTGGTACTCTGCTCCAGTTTGGAATAGACTATTCTACAATCTCAGAACCCTCACAACTCTTTTGTGCCCTGTACTTGTGTGTACTAACAAGATCATACTTCCAGAGGTAAGACATCAAAGCAGAGGTTTTCCACCTTTTTCATCTCATGACACACATCATTTTTTAACTGTAATTTTATTAAATATTACAATTAAAAAGATAAAAACTAATGCAAACTAAAAAAATAAAAGAATAAAAAGAAAAACTAGAAAGTGCAGAAAATAAAAAATAGAAAGAATAGAAAAGAAAGAAAAAATAAGAATATAGTAAAGAAAAGTAAAAGAAATATATAAATTACTTCCCCCTTCATCACAAGTATAAACAATTTTAGTAACTTATCACCTTCTCTTAAAAGACAACAAATGATCTCTTCTTCCCATATCTCATCTCCTATATTTAAATAAATCCTTAAAGCCTCATAATTCAGTCCTGATCAGCCTAAGTCCATTAAGGGTTACCAGAGATAACAACACATCTATTTTAACTTTGATCAAATAAACCAACTTTATATTCCTTCCGTTTACTTTTAACAATCTTGATCTTTAATCCCTTCAAATAATGTCCTAGAACTTGATTTCTTTTCATTTTTTCTTTGTCTCGTCTCACAAAATTCTTCAAAGCTTTAACAAGTTTCTTTTGTAAATCCAATATAGAAAAGTTATCCAGGTCACTCTTCTGGTTTGTTACTTGTATATCCCTTTTGTTTATTAAGACACCAGCTGATTTCATTTGTATATCTTCATTTGTACCATCTTTTTCCATATCATTCTTGTAGCCTGTCATTTTTAAATCCACTTTCAGATCAGTCTCAGTCTTGTCCATCAAAACTTGTTCCTCTTCCATAACATCTAAACACAGTCTAAGGGTAAGACACTCTTCTGGGTCCATTGTTCAAAAATATTGTCCAATGCAGAAGTATTTTGCTCCATTCTGTATTAGTAAGTCAAATTTAAGTGTTCTTCTTTAATTGTAATCTTTAGTTCCTTCTGGTTCCCTCTAGTGTCCAATCTTCAAAGTGCCATCTATTATTATTATTATTATTTTCAAAAGAATTCAAAATAAAAACATTTTCCCATGGGAAGAATTCTTATAATTAATTTCAAAATCTTATTTCAAATCCATCTGGACCCTTGGTCTGTTTGTAACTGTCCAAAATCAGTGTTCTAATCATCCTTTTGTTTATTAAAAAAATTGTTTAAGTCCTTAAACTTGTATTTAAAACTTCTTATGCTAAGGACTGAAGGAAACTCACCCAGTACTGTAAAACCTATCAATCCAAAGGTTCCTAATAGCTGAAAAGAAGTTAACAAGCAATTTCCAAAAGTGATTAGAAAAGGAAGTATGCGAACCCAGTGTCCATAAAGGCACCAACATGGTTTGAGGAAAGATGGTTTTCCCTTGTCTCCCAGAGCTTTAAACCCACCAGAGACTGCTGTCCTGCAGTCTCCTTGCAAGGAACAACTATCTGGAGCACTTGTGGGTGATCTCATGTCCTCTCCCTGTCTGGAAAGGAATTATGAAAAACTGGTCTACTTGCTGGCTCTTCATTCCACTGCAGTCATCACCTTCACTTTTAGTGGAGCCATCTTCAGTTCTCTATTTCTTCCCTGGAAGACATCATGACAAACACAACACATAGGTGGGACTTCTGGTCACAAACTGGAAGTCCTGTGATATCCCAGGTTGTTGGGACTCAGGAGGAGAAATAGAGGTAGTCTGCCTCTGGTGATGTCATGGGAGGTGGTGTTCTGACTGATGCAGCACACCTGTGGACCTTTTGTAGCACAGCAATGTGCCCAGGCTCACTGGCTGAAAACCGCTACGTTAAAACCTACTTTAGGATCACTGTTGATAATCACTTCCTTTTGCTTAACAATAAGGCTGTACACAGGGCTTCACCCAGAGAAAATTTAGACAAAAAATAAGATCAATGAAAATATGTCTGTGTAAATATTCCAATAACTAATTTATATCAGAACAGAGCCACAAGTAATGGTTTGCAATATCTTATTGAGGGCTGACATATTGCTGGAAAATAGATTCAAGAAAGGGAATAAACGCAATGAAGGTAGTTATAGCCATTATATTTTAAATTCTGTGGCAGGTAACATGCTGGAAGAAATTTTAAAGAAAAAAGCTACTTAAAATATGAAAGTAGTTGCAAATACACAAAATATTACTATTAGGTTTGTACAGGAAGCCAATTTTCTTTGTTTATTTAAAAAAGAGATCTGATTTTTCACATTCAGGAAATACAACAGCTCTCAACCATTCACATTTTTGTAATGCATTTGATACAATTCCATATAATTAATCAGAAGTCAGATTAGAAAATGTGGGCATAAACACGTTGTTAGAGGAAACCATTTGAAGAAAAGAAACAATCAAGGGGTTTGATAAAATGTTAAATCCTAGATTAGAAGTAATTAGCTAAATGACTGATAAAAAAATGAAATAACACAAAGCTAGATATCATACATTTAATGGCAACAGTAAATCATATCTGTTTATTTGGGAAGGTAAGAGAAGCAAAGTGGGTTGTTAACAATTTTGCGATGAAATACTTAAAATATTTGTAATTAAAAGGAAGGAATTATTGGTAGCTTTGTTTAGAGCATGAGCTCTATTCAAATAGGTATCATTTAAGACAATTGAGTGCAGAGGACAGCTGTATATGGACCTGCATGTATATGGACCTGTAGAGACTGTCTCCATGCAGTTGGGAACCCGGTAGAAAGCTTTGTCCACACTGAGCAAAGGTCAACAGATGTGAGGATAACTTGCTCACTATCTTCCCTTCCCCAGCATTTTTAATGTCTGTAGGAAGGGTAAATAGGGTGGATGGCCCTGGCTATGCTTTTTTCATTGTCCCCTTGACAGCCTTCATAGATAGAGGAACTCTCAGGGGCAAAAGCTGGCCCTTGATATCAGGATGGCAGAAATGGGCATAACTGGCCTGTTAATCTTCATTTTGCCTCTTTCTGTGTAGAAACCTGAAAGTGACTCCTCTGGATTTGCACTTTGATCTTATATAAAAATCAGGCTTGTAAGGCCATACCTGGGAAGTGTAACAAGCTTTGTTCATCTGTGTACAAAGACAGGAGATTAGTTTGAGCTGAAATAGGTAATGCACAAAAGTAAATATACATTAAATTGTACAAATTTTAAAACCCTGGCAAGAGCAAGGAGGAGGAGAAGGATGATGATATTCCCAAAAGGAGTTATATAGGGAAGAAGGATGCATGTAAAGTCCTATCCTCACTTCCCTAATCAGCATACAAATGCTATGGCAATCTCTTTTTCTGACATGTCCCCATGAAGTTGTTTTCATGTCATCCTTGGTTCACAAGCAAGACTGGGTTCAATCTCCTTTCATTGTACTGGCATTGAAGTCCTGCTTTCTCCTTGGAACCAACAGCACCCAATGATAGCTGGAATGTTCTATTTTGCCACTGATTATGTCTGATGCAGAGGCAGGAACCTGTAGTGGGTAGAATGACAGCAGCATCTATTGGCTATTTGAAGCTGATGCAGACATGTCCTTCTGGTCCATGTCAAATTTATTCGCTACCGTTCTGCTGTTGACTTCAGCTGGATACAACAGTGCTGTGCCTGGGATCTATCAGAATCATGCAATAGTTCTAGACCAGTGTTGTCCAAACTTGGCCACTTTAAGATGAATGGACTTCAACTTCCAGAATTCTGGGAGTTGAAGTCCACTCATCTTAAAGTGGCCAAGTTTGGACAACACTGGTCTAGACTGTTCAGCTGGTAGAAGCACTTTAATTCTGTGACCTTGACTGCTTCAGAGCATGGCTGAAATGATATAAGAATGCATTGGTATAACAGTGACCTTCTGTTACAGTGATAGTGTGATAAGCTGAAATGGCATAATACTGAAAGGATGGGATAAACTCCTCCTGCCCAGAGTGGAACACAGAACTCCATAATTGCAGTCATGTTATGTTGCCATGGAGCCAGCTAGTTTTGCATCCAGCTAGGCAATGGGAGGATGCAAAGAGGAACAAGATAAAACGGACATCCAGTGCCCCATCCCATTCTTATTTTACCTGTGCTCTGTTTGCTCTCCCGAGTGAAGAGGAAAGAGTTTTAAAAAGTTAACTGGGAAGCAGCAAAGTTGGGTCCTCAAAGCAACTGGGGAAGATCTGCCTTGTAGAAGGAGGCAGTGGTGGGAAGCTCCAGAGGCAATCCTGAAAAACTGTATCTGCAGCATTGCCCTGAAGGTGGAGTTGAACGGATGCATAACAGCTACTTGACTCAGCTTCACAGCAAACTTCATGATGCAGCCCTTGTGTCAAAGGCACCTGAGATCCTCTGACCCGTGTGCATTCATTGGCATATTTTATAATTTCCTTCAAATTCTTCCATAATATTGATTGTTATGTTTAATGAGGGTAAAGCAGCAGTCAGTCTCCCCTTCCCATTTTCCTGGAATGTGTATGTATAAATCCACAACTTCTTCTTCTTTTTTTTAGTCATTATTTGTTTGGCTTCTTTCTGTTCTCCCCATAAAGATAAAATTCTCTTTCAGCTGCCAAACCTTTTTCTCTCCCTTTCTCTATTTTATTGCTTTTGAGTTTTTTTTTTTTTAAAGGAAGAAGTCATTCTCCATTGTTTTTATTTCCATTTTCTATTTTCTTATTCTTTGATAACCAACCTTAGAAATGGCATTGCAATGTCAAGACAGTCTGTTCTTTGTTAAGTATTAGCTATGTCTGATTTGTTTTTTTAAGAGAATTTAAAAATGGACATCAAGCACAGTGAATTATTCTCTGCTTTGAGTGTTGTCACCCAATGCAAGAAATTGCCAAATAGGAGAAAGTAAGGATTCATGTCTGAAAAGGTCCATTTTTCATTATGAGCAACTCTACCTCTGCTAAGTTCATATTATGTCTTGGTATCTATTATCTACTAGCAGTCTAGCTGTCTCTTTAAAACAAACACATATCGTAGACAGAAGCAAATTATTTCCATCCTTTGTAAGGGAAAGTCAGATGTTTCCAATTTAACTATGTGTTTCAACTGAAATTCAGTCTGTCTGCTGTTTTTGGTTTAACTGAAGAGATTAATTTATTTCAGAACTGTACTAGCTAAGCAATAATGAAAATGTTAAGTATTTGTGCTTAATTGAGCCACATATGCAACTCAATTAGAGTTTGTGGTGAACATGGTTTTGGCTATTTGCAGCTCCTGCAAGGACTCCTTAAGGACTCCATTGCTTCTGAAATTCAGGAACAGTGTGTAATTCTAATAATCATAACTTTTAGATATTTGAATGATTGAACTGAATATTCTTGATTATTGACACTAATCCAATGACTGTGATGGGAGGTGTAGTTTCAACACATCTAGAAGAGACTAGATGGGGAATGTCATCATAGCAGATGATAGCACCTGCCTGATTTTTTTCTAGGCTTAAAAGTTAAGCATGATCAGACTTGGTTAATATTTGAATGGAAGATCTCTAAAGTCCTAGGGCTGTAGGCTAGACTGGTTGATAAAAGAGAATTTTAGAAGAAGACAGAATATGTCCATGAAGTCATCAGGAATTGAGCTTAACCTGAAGAAGACAATTTTTTTAGGTTGGGGATGCTGATTTAGATTGTGAAAATAAAGATTATCTGCCCAGTCCACTTCAGATTATGAATCTTGGCCATATAATTTATAAGTATTTTGGAAAAGGGGCTTTATACTTTATACAAGCATGTAAGGAAGTGAGGCAATGTTTATTTTTTATGCTAGTGTCTCTTGTAATTTCTACATATATTCAAGACATCATATGTTAGATTCAACTATATAATGAAATCTGGACATTCTTTATTGAAACTTTTGTGTAAAACTCTACATATATGCATACATAAGATATTACTCAGATATTGCTGAACAGCATCTCTCATTACGAGCTATGCTGTTTTAGGGTACTGGAAGTATCAGTTTAGCAACATCTGGAGTGTCCCAATTTTACCAACCCTGCATTAGAACAAGAAAAGAAGAAACTTAATCCAAATATGTTCCTCTCCTGTGGAGGAACCTGTGGCACATTTTGCACAAGTAGAAGCTAGAGAAGAGTCATATAACAAATCTATATTGCTTGAATTCTTATATCAGCTTTTATGTTGGTGGAATATCAATTGCAATTATTTCCCTGAGTCTTGGATGTAGCTTTTATTAAATGGCTAATCCTGCCTTTGGAGGCCCACAAGTGGCACAGGTACCGCATTTGGTACAATAGTAGTTTCTTATAATTAAGTTCTTAGTATTGAAATGGAAGCTGTCTGTGATCACCAGTTTCCTAAAGAAACTTGGCATGCATTTCTGAATGCTGTAATTGGGCCAGGGTTGGCATCATTTCTCTAAAAAGTGGAATACAGCAAGTCTTGCCAATTTTAGAGTCTTCTCTTGTTTGCTCATGTTAAAAAAACAAAACAAAAAACGGATGATGTCTTCCAAAAACTATGAGTTGTCTATGCTTTTGTAAATGATCTGGAAAATTGCCAAAAGTATTTGTAGAATTCAGTGGTGACAGGTGTAGGTAGGTAGAGTGAGGGAGTTGGATTAGGAGTGGGGAGGCTCTGTCCATTCTTAGTTATAGAAGCTTTCTGGATTAAGATAGTTCATAGTTTCTCAGCTGAACCTAATTTGTAGGATTGTTGTTGTGGGGAAAACGTAGAAGAAGGAAGTTCTATATATGGTGCCTTGAGCTTCTGAATGGAAGGCGTTGTTGATAATATGCATTGCTATGTAATAATACATTTTCGTAGAGATGAAATAGTGATTAATACTTCTCCAGTCCATCTATTACCTGCTTGTCGAACCCAGTCGAGTTAGGAATTTTTTGCACTGCATTTTTCTTTCTCTGTGTTTCTTTCCAATACCTTACATATGGGTTCTCTTAAAAGTCGTTACTGCTACCTGACCCTGCGTAAATAAGAAACATGTAAGCATATCCAGAGCTACTAAAGTTCATAAAGGTTTAGAAAAGCTATGGGAGAGAAATTCAGATTATTTTTCCTCATTCAACCACCTGCTTGGTTGAAAAACAGAGAATTCTGTTAGAAACTCATGATAAAAAATGCATAATTAACTTAAATATAGCAAAACTATATGAAATAAAAAGCTACAAAGTACATTTCAAAGTATATTAGTTTATGAATGGTGCTCACTGCTCTCTGTATTAATGACATTTCATTTAGAAAATATGTTATTTCATCTAGGAAAAAACACATTTTGTAATAAAGTCAGAAATATCACGACAAATTGGAAAGACATTGTGGGTAAATTATCATTTAATGAGTAGTTTAATAAAATCAGCTTAGTTCATAAGAATGGGATGTAATAGCAGAAAGAATGGAACCCTAATCCCATTTACTCCTAGTCTCAAACCACTCTCAAATTTCATTACAGTGTTAAGGGGGGAATCACATAAGAATTGGCATAGTTTCAATGCTACTGATTCTTAAAGGAGATTTAAAAAGATGAAACTATTCATCATCTTGTTACTCTCAAAAATACATCTGAAACTAGTATTTGAATGGCACATAAATCATGGTCAAAGCAATTAAAACTAACTTTTAGGAATTTTCTTCTTTCAACTTTTTCTGTCTCTCGATTACATGGGAATTATTTCTGTTTTCATGACATCCTTTATACAGAGAAGAAAGCTGCCAGAGACTTCTAGCAGAACCTTTGTCACTTGTCATAAACATGATCATGTTTTGTACCTTGTCATAATCCCTGCTATATCTGTTTTTCCATATGTTCATTAAATATAAATCTGTGTTTTGGAAAGCTCATTTCTAGATGGGCTGGCTCTACTATTTTGGAATGTGAGAAGCAACTGACTGCAGGTGCATGGATGGATGGCAGAATGTTAGCAAGTAGAGTTTCGTGTGCCATGAATCTTGTATGACACCCCGTAAATTAGTCCTCAGTTAGAATGGGGAACATTGGCTACGCTGAAATAAAATTCTGTTACCAACCAAATATCTCGGGCTGGCTGTTTGCCAGAACACATTTATGGTCACTAGATAATTATTTGATTTTATGTATATCTAATAGAGCCGTGCAAGGACTTCATGTTGCAAGCCAAGTATCCCTCTAAGGAGGTTTGAGGTACTGAGACTTCCTGAAGGCCCAGCCTGGTTGCTTTGAGACTTTCCACATGGTGTCCCTGCATCAGTGCAAGTGCACAGAAAATCTTTCTGCTGGGATTCACCCTGAAAGGTTTAACTGGATGATGGGTGCAACATTCATTTTCCATGTATAATATTTTAGTCTTTTTTTTTTTAGATTTTTTTTATCCTGCCTTTATTATTTTTATAAATAACTTGAGGTGCTGAACATACCTAATACTCCTTCCTCCTCCTCTTTTCCCCACAACAACAACCCTGAAAGGTGGGTTGGGCTGAGAGAGAGTGACGGGCCCAAAATCACCCAACCGGCTTTCATACCTAAGGCGGGACTAGAAGTCACAGTCTCCTGCTTTCTAGCCTGGGGCCTTAACCACTAGACCAAACTGGCTCTCTCAACGTTCATTTTTGATGTATAGTTCTTTAGTCTTCTTGGTATGCATTTTCAGGTACATGCAATAGACATAAGATCTATTCTGTCCATGCTGCTTCATGAAGAACCTACAGAGAATATAACTCCTGTTCTGACATTTAATTTGAGCAGTGACTACTTTCAGATAAGAACATTATTAAAAACATATTTGAAGTGTGATAGCCGTTATGGCAACCCAAAATTAGCTATCTAGGGAAAGGACTTAGACCTTTTTACATAGTATCAGCATTTGTTTCAGCTATTTGCACACTTGAAAAAAAGTGATAAAGGTTATTGTAAGAAACACAAGAAAAATAAAAAGAGGCAGGTCTCACTATGATCAGAAACTATAGAATTAGACAAGTAAATATGCTTATGGTGGCAAATTTGAAGTGAGGAGATGCAAACTGTGCCTGGTTGAGGAGTAAAGGTTTTCTTTATCAAGGATCATTTGAATGAGGCTTTAAGAAAAAGTGTTCTTCAAGTGGAACTCTCTCCCCACCTTAATCATAATATTGTGTTTATTCACTTTCACATGATAAAGAAGCAAAAGCCCATACCCTTTTAAAATGGAGAGAATGATAACAGATAGGATTTTCTGTTGCAAGGCTTCCCCAGGGTTCGTGCAGATCAGAAAAGGAGGTGTCAGAAGATGAATGTTCTGGTGAAAGAAATGCTGCTTCCAGATAGCGGCCCTCTAATGCCACCCAGTTGTTCTGTGGGTTAATTACTTTATTTTCTTATCAGGTATTATCTAGAGATATTAAGGATAGGAGATTTAATGTGAAAAGATGGGAGAGTTACAAATGGAGGACAATGTTTATTTATTTATTATTATTATTATTATTATTATTATTATTATTTTGTAAAGTTCTGAGAATAAGATAGGGATATTATGCAGTATAAATTGTGTCTGGAAACACTTGGCATTAGACATTAAATGATACAATTCAGTCTATCGTTTCTCAAAGTCCAAATAAGTAAGAATAGCTTGTAGGGAGCTAGGTTATTTGAAGGATAACTAAACATGAAAGAAACTATTATTCATTTGCTAATGTTAAAATCTGTAAGTTAATCTACAATCTATATCTTCTGCTAGCTCCAGGATTAATTCAAGGGTCTTCTTCAGCCCTGATTTGCTGCAGCAACTTTGGCCTTATCTTACATTTACATTAATTTAATATTTTGACATGGTATTACTCATCTGATTCATTCCTACTCACTATGCCCTATTTTCATTCCATGAACTTCTTGGTTTCTTGAATCTATATATTTACTTATCTGTACGTGTTTACTGATATACAGTAGCTATGTTCTGCAGCTCAGTTTATCCAAACATCTATTTATCTAGGAATTCTGGATATTTCACTATAATTTGTATAAAAGAGATTGTATTATATCGGAAACATTTTATTAGCACTGATTATTTTTGGCATATGGCTTAGGAAAGATGAGAGCATTAGACAGTTGGAACTCAGAAATTTGCATAATGATTGCACAATTAATTAGCAATTACTGAAAGCCATTATGAGAATTCCTGAGTTCAGCCTTGACTATCCAGTCATGATTGTCCAATAATGAAGAACTTCAGCAATCAACATGCCAGAATTTTTACAATCTTGAAAATATTTATTAAAATAATCTGTTTATACTGGCTAACTTCTTGGAAAGGGTATACAGGAGAGGTGATTGTGAATATCAGCTACAAAAGATGGAAGCTGTCTTGCAGCGTGTCAGAATTGCTGTCTGTCTCGATTCCTGTTGGCTTTCAGGAAATTATTATAAGCCAAATTATTTTAGAGGGCATATTCTTAATTTACTGTATGGCTCCATTGTCATTTATTTATTGTTTTTATTTATTTTCATTTTTCTTGTCACTTACATTGTCGTTTTTATGGTGATGTTTTAACTATTATTGTATTGTACACCTTGGAAGTTTTCACTGCAGCAAGGGAGAAGCTCAATAAAATAAAATAAATATTATCTAGCATTGACTGGCAATCACTTTCTGAGCTCTCCAGCAAAAGTCTTTCTCACCACCTGCTATGTAATCAAAAGTCTGTCAAAGCACACTACCCCTATTTTTCATGCATTGTGTGATTCTTGTGAACATCCCAAGAATAACAGTTCAGGAGTTCCACGTCAGTTATAATCTCTACCTCTCCCAGGCTGGCTTAATAGATGAGAAATGAAAGACAGCCTTCTTGGATAAGTTTCTTTTGTTAAGGAATCTGACTAAATATGCCCTACTGAGGGAGCATATTTAGCAGAGCTGTTGGGTCAGTTTTGCTAGCATTTCCTTGGTAACACTGGGGGTTGGAAATGTACATTAACACAGTTTGTTTATTACATTCATATACTATTGTTTTCTAAAAAAAAAAAAGAGCAATATGGCATCTTATTCATTGATTCCCCAAATTAAATAAAAATAAAAATATGGCATTATCAAGACTCTGGAGATGAAATTGCTGAAGTTTTGCAAGATGTGGTGAATTTGTGAACATTTTGAAACATGTGCTTTTATTTTTAATTTGTTAGGATGATGACTTTACCATTGCATGTGATTGCATGATTGAGTGCCTGAAAAAATTGCCAATATGTTCCATAATCAAGCTGTGGGCAGCTGTTTCTAAGATATATATTTTGTGGGGAGAAGATGTTGGGTGCCCCAGATGCATTTGCAGATACAGACTATGCCTGGCCTGTCAAATCATGCAAATGAATAATATCAGTATCATTAAAAATTACAAGTGGCAGCTGTCTCTTAATTCTCTATGTAAGTTCAAAGATCTTTTGAAAAGTCAAACATGTTTCTTTTTTCTCTGTCTACAAAATCAAGTCATATTTTATTATTACTTTGCTGTATAAAATTAATTGGGGCTTCCCCTCTAATAATAAACCTTTTGCTTTAATTATTTCAAACTGTATCTGGGAAAGTGCAAATCTGCCATATAAAAATCAATAGTATGTATTATAGTTTACAGCCTAGGGAATGTTATTGCAGTACTTTATGATACAGCTGTTTTGCACAGCATGATTTTAGTAGTAAAATATAATCACATCAAATATATAAAAATTGCAGTAGACAATCAGAGCCAATTACAGTATGGCAGAGGACTGGTTATTGGCTGTGAAAACTAAGTACCTGGGTTGTCATAAACATAATGTTTATATAACTTGAGTCAAAAATGAATGAATTCTGTTTTATTACTTACTTATGGTTATTGACAAAACACTTAAGGAGGCATTTTCATAGGGTTGTACGAGCTTTTAACTGCATGACTTCTATTTAAGTCAATAAGCAGTATGTACTTAGAATCCACATGTAACATTTTGAAAAATTATTACCTAGTGGTTTGTTATTGCTTACACAAAATCATTTTCTTCTTCAGTAGATTTTGTGTACTATAGACTGGTTGTGAGGGTTAATAGAAGTCTCTTTTTAAAAAATCACTGGCCTCCAAACATGGCTGACTAAAAGAGTAATTCATGTAGGTCTCAAATGATAATGAAACAATTTGCACTTCTATAGCTTCTTTCATCAGGGATCTCACAGTGCATTAGCATTAGTTAATTATGCCTCATAGCATTCCTTTCGATAGGTAAGTGTTTAATGGATGCAGTAAAGAAAAGGAAGGTTAGATTACTTGCCGAAAGACACATATTAATAAAATAAAGAATCAGAATTAGAATCCAAAGGTCTTGTTTCATAGTTGCTACCAAGCATGAGATGGGATTCCAAATCCTGAAAAGACTAACCTTGAGTAATTGAAGATGCACAAGGGAGCCTATAACAAATGTTAAAGTGGTGTCATAGTGGCCTCACAGAGAAGACTGACTTTTAAGTGCACTGTGTAAGCATGATACCAATGAAGTCCCATTGACATATCAGCTAGCCAGGGTGGTATGCTGGTTAAGGTGTTGAATTAGGATCAGGGAGATTGTTTCTAGACCATCCTAGGCAAGGTTCTCCCTCTCTCGGCACAACCTACCTTGTACGTTTACTGTTAAGAAAAGTAGGAGGAAAGAGTACTCTGTAAGGATAGAAATCTAATAGACAAGTAAATAACAGTGGAGTCCTTGGTGATCTCTGAGCTCGGTTGGTTGCTTGCAGACGTTTCATTACCTGACTAGGCAACATCATCAATGCGAGTGAGTGTGGGGTTTGCTCCCTGTTTACATACAGTAGCTTGCCCTGCCAGTGTTGGTGGGGGTGTGGTTTTCTCCTTGGTAGTTCCTTGATTAGGGTATTGTTCTCTGCTTGATTGTTTGTCATCTGAACATTATTTAGACAAGTACAAATACACTGCAGCAACCCAGAACACCAGAAAAAGGAAACAGATCGCCTATACAACATCTTCCAGCAAAATGGATACCTACGCAACATTATCAAAAAGTGCCTGACGACTCAACCCACTACAGCACAACCAACACAAGCTATGAAAAGGATAACGCTACCATACGTCAAAAACATCTCAGAAACAACCAACAGACTATTACAACCACACGGCATCGCTATAGCACACAAACCAACTAAAGCCCTCCAAAACATCTTAAGTAAACCAAAAGACCCAGTAGCCCAAGAAGAAAAAAACAGGAGTCATCTATTACATACAGTGCAAAGACTGTAACAGCCTTTACTTATTTATTTACTCAATTTATTAGCCACCCATCTCCCTTTATCCAAATGACTCTAGGAGGTGTATAACTATGTAGGACAGACAGGCAGAAGACTAGCAGAGTGCATCCATGAACACCAACTAGTGGTCAGAAGACACGATGAAAACTCCTTAATCTCACAACACATGGACAGATTCCATAGTTTCAACTGGGAAACTGTGAACATCCTAGACCAAGCTAAATGCAAAAACTTGGAAGCTTGGCATTCAGACAAATCAGCCATCAATAGACATATAGAGATAAACCACATTTGCACAACATTCAAAGGAGACAATTAAAAAAAAAAAAACTAAGAAGGAAACAAAAGATCAGAACACATTCTCTCCAGCAACCAACACCCAGATAAGCAGGGATTAACAGCGAACAAACAATACCCTAATCAAGGAACTACCAAGGAGAAAACCACACCTCCTCCAACACTGGCAGGGCAAGTTACTGTACATAAACATGGAGCAAACCCAGCACTCACTAGCACTGATGTTACCTAGGCAGATTAAGAAATGTCTGCAAGCAAACAACCAAGCTCAGAGAATACCAAGGACTCCACAGTTCAATCCTGAGCTACATATATTCTCTTCTATTGGAAGTAAATAACTGCTAACTGCTGCCAGTTAGCAACATTTATTCCCAATCTTACTGGGATCCAAATACACAATTCATTCTTGCTGTCTGGATGATAGTAAGTTCTGGATTTGGGTTTCTTGAACATCAGCACTTATGTATATAAATTGACTTTTGAAAAGCAGTTTGAGGCAAAATATAGTTGAGCTACTGTTGAGAGGATAAAATAAAACAAAACTCTTGCATCTTTCTAAAATGAATGCCTGCTACTAGGACTTAGCTTGTGGCAAGCACTTTATGGACCACAAGGTCCTTGGAATTTAGCAGTGTTTGCAAGCAGTGTGGAACCTGGCAGAAACATAACTTTGTGAAGTCTTGTCAAACAGCTCCAGTTTAACAGCTTGCTGTCACCTAAATTTGCTAACTAAATTTTTACTAAATGTGTAAAAGCAGGTTCCTTTGTGCCTCCAGTTAATCAACGTCATTTATTCTGCCTTGATAATATATGCAAGCAGAACAAGCCATAATAAGAGAGATATTTTTCCTACACAACTTATTTCTGAAAAGGCTTTCAGAGGTGAAACTCTGCTTCAATCAGCCATATAGTATTTGACTCCAATAATAGTAATGTTATATCCACGGCATAATCTTATAATAGCTGAATTATATCCAAGATCTGAAAATAGTAAAGAGTTGCAAGGGTGTATGAAGCATCTATAGCGTGTTTGATAAATGAAGTGGCCATAATGGTAAAGGTGTTGGAAATGCATCTTTTTGCACCTTTAATCCTATTTACTTCTAGGGGCATTAGGAGTAGAAAGGGCAAAGAAGGAGGCATGTGCTTCCCTTTCTCATTTCTCTCTTTGCCCCTCTGATTGGAAGACTGGTATTTGTAAGCTCTCTCCTTCAATCTGCTTCCTAACTGAATAGCATTTCCTTCCTTGCTTCTCTTTTTCTTCCATGTGAGGACAGAACGATCAGAAATGTATATTTTCTAGGGGAGCACAGAAGTTCCTTTATAAACTGTATTTGTCCTTTTAGACCTCAAATGTCTTCTGTGAATACATCCCATGGGGTTGCTTCTATATACACATGTATGTTCTGCTAAATATGAACCCTAGTGAATGAACTAGAGGATTCCAACCAAAATTAATTCAGAAATGCTCCTGCCAATGGGACATCATTCAGTTCCTTGGCCATCTCCAGCAATGTTCTAATTTCATATTATTTTGCTTTTTGTTCATGGTACAAATAAAAATATGCTTTATTTACATCTAGTGAAGACAGTGTGGTGCTGTATTTACAGTCTGTTATGCCAGAACGTCTCAGGTGACCCTTTTCTTAAGATCTCTGCTTGTTTATTTTCCTTACAGTTATTAAGCAGACACAATTGGAAGAGAAGTAACCTCATATATGTTTACCCAAACTTCTTTGAAAATGGGTGAAGCTGCTTCTATTAAATCAAAATTAAAAAATAGAATGCATATAGAATTAAGCATCCATGTTTTTAAAGCACTAGATAGTAGATGTCACCTAATTAAAGAAGGGATTTTGGGTTGATTAATGGAAAGTGTGTTAGCCAATTAATCAATTGATTTAATCTCCATAAATTTAACACAATTTTAGAAAGAAACATTATAGCTAAGGATTTTAATGTGATGTTGGACTATGTTCTTAAAACATGGAATTTCATGAACAGCTTTGCATGTATTGAATCTGGGGCAAGGCAAAGAGGATAATTTTACATAATTGGAAAGAAACTTACTCTCTTAACTTTAAGGAATGGATCCAAGATATGAGTTTGTTATCTATTTTGGAAGACCTCTGTTCTAAAAATGCGAAGATGATACAATATGTTGCTATGTGGTCTAGATTTAATGATAAGCTTAAGAACTGAATTAACTTTATATAGTTAATTAGAGCTATCATATCAGATCCTTTTTTGTTAATTAGGTTTTTTTTGTCACATTTATTTTAATCACTCAAATATATTTAGGTTTTTTTTCTTCACAGTATGATCTCTATTGCTTTTTTCACTGTTGGTGGTATCTTTTTTATTTCAACATTTTAAAAAATAAAAAATTAAATTAAAAAAATATACCTTTGTCTATGAGGAAAAACAATTGTTCTAAAGTGAAACATTCTTTGCTTTTAGACAATGCATGGATATCACCTATAAAAACAAATATTTCTTCCCAAATAGTGCTCCCCATGTAGCTGTCATTGCTTGTATTAAAAATAATTGAAACATTTAGAAATGACATAACCCAATTCATCAAAAGCCAATTTTCAGGAGACCTGAATGTCTTTAACCAGTTAACGTAGCAATTTAGTAGACTGAATCGGCTTTTCCCAACTTGATGCCCTATCACCTATTCCAATTCCTATCATCCCCCCGCCCCCGCCATCCCTGAAACTGGGAGGTCTCCTGCTGGGGAAGACTGAGTGAAAGGGCGCAGCTTTGCTCAGAAGTCGAGGCATGACTTTTACTCCCCCTTCTTGCCTGAGGTCCTCTTCCTTGCTATTTGGCTCTCTTCACATTGGCAGAAGGGCCATCTTTTTTGTCTTCGGGAAAGCGGTTCATTCTAAGAAGTAACAGTGTGCAGTTCTACCCATGGATCCCCAAAAGAAAGACCCACTGTATTCCCAGGTACAGGATTGCACTGAATGAGAACAAGAGTACTACTTTTGTGCCTTTCTATCAGCACTGCACTTCTCAGGACCCCATGAGATGCTGCCTCAGCTAAGTGGCAGGTAGGAATAAGCCATAAAAGCTGAAATTTTACTAGTAGATTATCCCCTTGCATTTCCATCACTTGTGCTTCTGTCTTTGTGCTCTGCCTTCATTGCCCGTTGTTAAATGATTGATAAAAATTGTTAAATAGTGCAAACTCTCTATATGCCTTGGTGTAATGAGGCCTGTCAAACATGAGACACAGTTCTCATCATGATATTAAAATTAAATGCAGCATTTTAAAAATTTCTGACATAAATAAAGAAGTTATTTATCTGGACCAATGCCTTTTCTATAAGCTCAGTGTTCTGTGTAAGTCACTGTCATTGTGCATATTTTATTTTGTGACACTGTGGCAATTTTTCTTCTTTTTGTATGCCAAACTTGCTGCCATTAATCCAAACATTGTCAATAAAGTTTAAGATGGTTTTCTCTCTCTCTCTCTCTCCTCCCCATCCCCTTCTTTCCTTTTTCTGTTCAGGGTTATTTCAGATTCTTTGAGTGTCACTATAAAGACATATTCCTGTAGGCTTCTTTGTCCATCTTTGACATCCATCTGGATTTGGAGATTATATCTACAAACTTTCTAAGCGGCTAGTTGCTGTGCCTAGGGTAGGTTCATACAATGTGCTAGACTAAAACCAAAATGGAATTGGATAAGTTTATAGTACTTCAATGTGTTGTGACAACCCTAGTTTTGTCATAGCATGTTGTGTGAACTCAACCCTTCTGTCACTGAAACTGGACGTGACTGCCCCGATCTAGATACATTGGCTTACAAAGAAAGATGCTTCTGCTGAACAGGTTGCCTGCTCTAATTTCCTGCCAGCCAATTGCGGAACAAGAGATGGGAGTAACTGAAACCAGTCTCCCTCCCCCCAACTTGTCCCTGGAGCTATTAGTGCTTATATTGTATAGAGAGATACATTAAGAAATGGTCTACATAGGCCAGCAGAACATAGCAGAGCGGACTCTACTACTTTTAATTATATGTGTGGGTGACAGCTTTGAAGATTCAAATATCTTGAAAATAAAAACCTAGCAAATTAGTCAGCAGGTTTTAATCCAGCCAATTTCCAGTTGTTAGGCTAGCATATGGTGAAGAATTATATGATGTCTACCCACATTTTTTACTACACTATACTTGTCCCACTATCTTAGTTAGTTCTGGACCAATTAATTAGGGAATATACTAGACATAAAGAGTATTTTCAGGAGCATCTGTAGAAGCTTGCTGTCATGCTTCTACGTGATGCATGTATTTGACATCACAATGCTTGTAAAAAGGGCCAGGCTTGCATCATGACATTGCTTTTTTTCTTCCTCCTCTCCCCCTCGCCAGCCTGCAGCCACTGCTCAATATGTTCTTTGCCATGTAACAGCCTCAGTTTGGGTATACAACTCTATCCCAAGAGGCACAACTTCAGAGGGAGGGTGAGCAAGATGTCTGTGACCACGGCACATCTTCACTGGAATAGCTTGTGATGTTTTTATTATTATTTTTTTAAAAAACTTCATTTTTTTATTAATCTGTTTATTTCTTTCTCTTTTGTATTTTTGCTTTACAGCAGATACACACACACAGGCACACACACACACACATTGTGCCTTCAGGTCAGTATTGACTCCCAGCAACTGCCTGGACAAATCCCTGCAGTTTTCTTGGCAACATTTTCAGAAGTGGTTTGCCATTTCCCATTTCCTAGGGCTGAGAGAGAGTGACTGGCCCAAGGTCACCCATCTGGCTTTGTATCCAAGGCAGGACTAGAACTCATGGTCTCCTGGTTTCTAGCCTGATACCTTAACCACTACATCAAACTGGCTGTCTGCTTTTTAGTTCTGACTGTGGCTTTAACCATAAACATAACTTAAATTTTACTTTATTTTTTAAAATATTTTTATCTTGAGCTAGCCATAGTTTCTGCCTGCATCTTAGCACCTGACATGACAGGAAGGAAGCATCATTTTATCTTTAGAACCTTACACTTTTTATCACTGATATTTTTCCTTCTTTTAGGGCTTTTTAAATTAAAACACAGAATAAAAATATTTAAACGGATACATTAAGTAATTAAATAAATTACTTCCCAAGAGTGTAATTATCTGGATATGTGCAGAGTTAAAGTCCATAGATTGTTAACTACACTTGTTCCACTGAAAGCAGGATAAGCAACCATAACAGCTGCAAACATGGTTCTGGATCCAATTCAGTATGGATGCACATCTAAAGCTATTCACTTCTTTTTAAAAAGCAGGCTAATTGGTAGAACTTTTGGGTCAGTTCTGTTAGTTTTATTTTTGTTTACTATTGTACCTGTATGGCACCCTGAGATATTTTGAGAGGCTGGCTATATTAATCATCTAAAGAAATAAATAAAAATAAAAGCTAGACTTTAACTGATTTTTGGTTGGTTTGTTTACTTGCTTGAAGAGCCAGTTTGGTCTACTGGTTAAGGCACCAAGCTAGAAACCAGGAGACTGTGAGTTCTAGTACCACTGTAGCTGTGTGACTTTGGGCTGGTCCCTCTCTCTCAGCTCACCTCACCTCACAGGGTTGTTGTTGTGGGGAAAACAGGAGGAGGAAGGAGTATTAGGTATGTTCACCACCTTGATTTATTTGTAAAAATAATAAAGGCAGGATGAAAAATCTAAAAAAAAAAAAAAAAGGCATCGGCTGGATTGTTTGCACTTAGAATACGATTGCCATTTGCACTCCAGTGCTTGGCAATATTTTTTTAGTCAAGGGCCACGTTCCTTCAGGAATAACTTGTTGGAGGCTGCCTAATGGGTGAGGGCTGAAAATCACTCCCCATGGAAACTCACCCAATCATTTCAGTGGAAAGAGACATCCAATGCTAAGCTTCTTCCTCTCCAGTAATGAACCTGAGTGTGCCTACGTCTACCAGTTTATTTCGGGCTGATATTTGACAAGGACTTATATTAGTGGCTTAATTAGATTAAGTGCACTTTGGGACAAGAAAAGTTTAAAACTGATTGGAAATTCTTCTTGAGGGGTGTGTGTGTTTGTGTGTGTATGCATACACATCCCTGTATATACATACATAGCATTATCATTCCATGGTATCACACCCCTTTTCACACATTATAGCTTTTGTTGCAATGTAAATATAAAAAGTGTTTTTGATGCTCCAAATATTACAAATTACAGTTGCATAATTTATTTGGATACTTACAGATTGGACTTTTTTCTGTTTTCTTTTGTTATTGCGTTTATTTATTTTGCTTGTTAGATTTATATCCTGCCTTTTCTCTAGGGGCTGAAGATCACTTACATGGGGATCACTCTTCTTTGTACAGTACAACTGTACTTTGTACAATAACAACTCTGTGAGGAAGGTAGAGCTGAGAATGACTCACCCTTGATCACCCAGTGTGTGACCTGGATGAGGATGGACTTGAACTTGAATCTTCTTGGACTTAGTCCAACATTTTAAACATATTTTATTGAAGGTTTTGATCTGCTAAAGAGTTTGAGTAAAAAAACTTAGAAAGAGAAAAAAATAGATAGAAATAGGAAATACAAATGGAAAAAACAAACACTCTGTCCATCATCCACAACATAATAATGCTGACATATAGGCAATATAATAGACATATTTCTCCTGACTGTATAGCTCTAAACTACTTGTCTCTGCTGGGAGATGTGTGCAGACCGGTTGACATCCACCTAGTTGCTCAAATGAGAAATTTGCATCTCCATGCAAGCAATAATTGGTAGTATGGAGTGAAAGGGATTTGAGATTGATTGATTGATTGGTTTAAAATAATAAATGGCCTTGACAAAAATATGTAAGAACTATTACCTAGGCAAAGGGAGTTGAAACATTATTTGAGTCCAGTGAAAGAAGATAATATTCAGAAGTCTCTCAGGCAAATGGCTCCCTGATTCACTAGAGTATGAGAAGGAAGGGAGATACAGCACAATCAGACTTGGAAGATTCTGTTATTACAGACAGTCTCAATAAAGTGTAATTCTGATCTTCCTGTGGACTTAATTTTTTGGTCTAGTCTGGACAGTGGGGTGACAGGTGGCCATGTATGGGCAAATGTCCAGTTGCCACCATAACACAGGTCACTGCTGTATGTCAGTGTTAGAGATGTATAATATTCAGATCAGAAGTAGAAATATATGCCAGTTGCAAATGCCGCAGTCCCCTAGCCCAGGGCTTTTTCATACTGTGTTCCATGAAACCCTAGGGCTTTGTGAGAACTTGATGGGCTCCATGAAACATTTTTTTTTAAAAAAAACCACTTTTCTATCACAACAGCTTTGCCTCTTGATCAGAGTTTCCCAGATTTTTGTTTTTAAAGAGGTTTCATATCCTGAGAAAGTTTGAAAACCCCTGGTCTAGTCAATACTATTGCATTGGAACAAATGCATTTTGTTAAAAGACACTAATAATTTCTGTGGCTTTGAAATAAAATCCAGCAGGCTTTCTGTTTTACTTGATTTAGTGGGAACTGTTTGCAGAAAGCCTCAGGTTAGGCTAAGTTTAAGTATTTGTCTTTATACTCAGTAGTTTATATATTTTAAGAAAATGACAAATGGTTGCACTGAAAAAACTCATTATGGAAACTATTACAGGAAAATGCTGGAAACTCTGTGAAAGAGAGCAGTATCCACAGAGCTTACAACTAGACTTGTAATTAGAAGAATCTATAAACATTTATCATATTAAGCAAAGCTAATTTAGTAAGTTTAAACAAAAACTATGGAGTTATTTAAATGTCCTGAATTGAGATGGTGTTAGTAACTTACTAGAAGGTATGATTAATTTACTTCATTGAGTAAAGAATACATAGGTAGTTAAAATCCATTTGACATGGTGCTACAACAATGCTTATCTAGCCCTTCTCTGTAATGGTATGTGGGAATGACCTTGGGAGGCAGGAGGGACAGCTTCAGGTTAGACAATGGCCTAATAAATGAAATTTGAGTCTGAAAGAGGATGGGTGGAAAAAGCATCTCAGAGGGGACCCTCCCTAGATTTCCAGAGAGTAAAAGTAAGGGATGGGAGGGGTACTTCCAGACTTGCAAGATTCCGTTAATGTAATCTCACAATAAAGATAGAGATATAACATTCATTGTCATGCTTCTTGCCTGGAGTACCATTATTTTGTTAATGTTTTGAATATGGCAAAACTGAGAAGTTAAGCTACTTTAATCTTGCTTGCCTCTCCAGAGCAAATCAGAAAAAGGTATGACATCACTACTGAAAGAAAAAATGAGCAGATGGAACCCCCAAATCAATTTTACTGATCTCAAACATGTCAAACAAGGTTGTACCTGGTTAGTATTGGATGGGAAATCATCAGAAGCCCTAAGGCTATAAGATAGACTACGAAGTTGAAAAACATTCCGGAAGAAGGCAATGGCAAACTACTTTGGTACTGTAGACAGAAAACCTACAAGCAATCAAGCTGAACTCAAGGGAGACTTGACCTTTTTGTAAAACCTAAAGACAGCAACATCAGAAGGGCCTTTTAATTTGCTAAAGTAGGAAAGCAGAAGGCTGGATGGTAAACCAACCTTATGAACTGGAAGCCTAGCTGCTGAATGAACAGAAAATCTTAGCGAGGAGAAATGCCAAAAATGTGGAGCTATATCATCTGCTTTGGAAACCAAGATAGGGGCCATTTTATCCCTACTATCACACTTTAATTATCCAGAGAAAGAATATCAGTTACAGATTCTCAGCATGTTCCATAATATGGATGGGGATCATTTTAATCTGCATTTTAAAATAAATTAACTTAATTTTCACTTACCAGGATCATTGTTAGCATCTCACAGATATTTCTGGATGTTTGAGATGATCAGGTATGTGCAACATAGAGTCTTTTGAAACAAACATCATGATTTTGAACCTTATGACACTCCTTGCCACCTTTATACGCCTGTGATAAGTGTCTTCTTCTGCACATTTATCCAGGTTAGAACCTTGGCCCTTTGTAGCTACTCTAATTTTTCATTAGTCTTGGCTATAATAGAACCATTGCCCACTGTGCATGTGTTTGTCTACTTTCCAAAGAACACAGTGAATTAGAACAGGTGCCAAGCAAGCAGCATGACTTTTTGAAAACTTGTTAGGGGAAGCTGAAAGGACTGCCCATGTTTTGCTGAGAAAACTATTAGTTTTTCTTATGTGATCGTATATTCTCAGAATAAATGACTGTTATTAATGATCAAGGAAATGATCGCAGACACAAGTATGTATGTTTTATATCTCCTTTGAGCAAGTAACATTTAAATACAAATATGATGGATTCTAGACATGCAGACCAGAGCCAATTATTTGTTTCTATTATAAACATTCTCTTTCACTCCCTGTTTAAAGTCTGAAATAGCCTGAAAGCTTACACTGTATAAATAAAATAAAAATTATTGTTCACCTTGGCAACTATAATGTTTCTTTATGTAAACCATTTTAATTCAGTTACTCTTCTAAATAAAGAGTTGTTCAACTCCTTAATGTCACTGTAAAAATGAATGATATCTGTTAAAAGCAGAAGAAATAAATAATGCTTTTACTGCTATTCCCACAGACAAACTTTCAGATTGATGAACTAGACAAACAATGTAGGGTAAAACAGGCCACTCTCCTGAACCAACAATTCTTCATACCACTTAAGATGGTATGACACTCATTGCTTCCCACAACTGAGTTTTAAAAGTATGACGAAAATCTAAAAGTTTGAAATTTGCCATATCGTTGTCCTTCCTATTTGCAATTAATTCTCAGTGCATTTTAAAACTAATCTGTGATAGTCATGTGGTAGGACTCAGAATTAGACAATTGATAAAAATGTGTATGTGTGTTTTTTTAATGATCCTGTAGTAAGTCCCTTGTAGTGCATATATTGTACATTTTGCTTCCATTATACGTTAGTCTGTGGTCTTCAAATCCAATATTCCTGTGGGTATCATCTTGATGCTGTGATGATTCGAAATGAACAGATGTTTCCATTTATACAGGTAGGCTACCACCTGGACATATAAAACTCACATGTATTGGACTGATACTTGAATATTCTGTATTGACTAGTTTTCTAATGAGACCCAGTTGGCTTCGTGCAGATTAATATATTGATAGATGGAGTTATTCCATCTACTGTTAATGTATCCAAGCTGACAGAAGTGAAACCAACATGATTATATTGAAGAGTTCGAAGTAGGCCTACTGAAATAGTTTGTAAAAATTAGAGAAAAAGTGAAATACATGTGTATAGGCACATATCTCACATATCAAAGAGAGAAAGCCCCCAGAGAATCATTTAATGAGCATTAAGTGGCTATCAGGAATCATGAAATGTGGAGTATTGCCTGAAAAATAAAAACTGAAGCATGGCATCAGTGGAAACTACAGTGGTACCTCTAGTCACGAACTTAATCCATTCCGTGACTCTGGTTGCAACTCGAGTTGGTCTCAAGTCGAGGTAAAGTTTCCCATAAGGTTCAATGGAAATACGGTTAATCTGTTCCGCCCTCTGAATTTGGTCGCACCACGAGGCAAATTTCCCCATAAGGTTCAATGTAAATACGGCTAAACAGTTCTGAAACATATGCATTTTATTTTTAAACCTCAAAAACCTTCCAAACACCACAAAAACCTTCAAACGCCACAAAACACACCACAAGCCTCACCGGATGTCTCCTTGCTACCGCGATCTCGCCCACAGGAAGCCGCGACCATGTGGCAGCAGGGCAAATGGCCGCGGATCCGGTTCATATCTCGAGGGGGAGTTCGCATGTCGAGGTAAATTTTTGGGGCCAGAGCTGGTCGTATATCGAAAAATTCGTAAGGAGGGGCGTTCGTAACTAGAGGTAACACTGTATTATTATTATTATTATTATTATTATTATTATTATTATTATTATTATTTAAATTAAACCTTATGACTAAGCAAGTAGCTGACAGTTTTCAAGAGAGATCATCTACAGGGACGGGAAAAACAAATCTCCCTGCAGACTGTGATACCCATCATAACCATTCCTTATTTCTATAATTAAGGCAAAACTACATAGTTTCATGCTACATATTAAAAATAACATGTAACTTGATTCAAAGTTGCTTAAATAATATTCCAGCTGCATGAGTTAGGATAAATACTTTATTGGTCTCCGTCCCTTCTGTTTCATTGATTAGGATTTTACCTTAATTGTTTTACCTATCTTGATTCTTCCCTGTTTCCTTTCTCCTTCTGCTTGTCCTTCTTCCTCTAAATTTACTTTCCCTCACATCATATGAGAGAATATGGGGCTGATGGTACTGTATGCTCTTCTCAGGTCTTGGCACTCTTTCTCCTGGAAATCCTTTGGCCTTTTTCATGAGTATTCCAAGTAGGTTATTTTTTGATATTGCAAATTCCAGGAAACATGCTGGAATGTGCCAGTGATCTGTGGGAAAGCTCTCTTGGCATTCATATAATGACTCAAGTACCATGTTATACAGTATATACCACTCCTGGAACTGCCACAAATAAGTTCCCAACCGGTTTCTTTAATGAAATGCAATATTCTTTCTTTTTTTCTTTTTAAATGACTGAGACCCAAATATCTTTCCCTGCAAGATTTGCATCATAGTTAGGAATGCTTTATCCATTTTCAGAGGAAGAAAATGACCCATTGCTAAATACTGCTATGTGGGAAACAGATTTTTGAGGTAGGAAATATAGATGAACCATTGTTTCATCACAGTATAATCAAGATGGACATGATGCTGGTGCTATAGGTGAATACAGTAGTGCAAATGGTTTTTAAGAGCAGGATGTTATTGTTGGTATTGACAGTTCAATCTGTATTGTCCTATCTTCTGTAAAGTGATGTTCCACGAGGAGTAGAAGGCTATTGGCTTAAGTTAAGCAGATTGTGCTATGTTACACTGTGTGACATGCCCTAGAGCAATGTCATCTTGTGTTATTTTGGTAAAGAAATACTGCTCTTTTATCAAGCAGCTAGGATAAGAATTTGTGCCATCTTTGACTAAAACAGTGGGCAGCAAACACTATGTGCAGCACTTATACCATCTTTATGTCAAGGGCCTTTAAAAAAAAAAAACATCCTTCACTGTACATAAGTGCTAAAACAGAGCCTTTTATTTATAGAGATAGGAGGTGTATTTGGGGAAATAAAAAAGGAGAAGGCTTGACAAGAAACTGGGTCATCAGAATTTAGAATGTATTTACAACCAGCTGCATAGTTTTTATATCTATTTTACTGTGAACACATGCACACACATACAATTACCATTAGGTGCGAAAATATTCAGAAAAGGTATAGTATATGGAGTGTGAAGAGACAATAGCACTTATTTGGTTTATGGAAATTAGAAATATAGCAGAAAGGATCTTTAGTAATCTTCTTAGGTGGAAATGCTTAGTGGTAGAAGCCTAACTATTTATGCATTTTCAGGCATAGAATGGTCATTATCACTCCTCTATGGTTTTTATAAGCTTCTTGCTTAAATAGTACATTATGAAAATGAGCTACTACCATTGGAAGGTGGGATAAAATTATGGCTCAGTTCTGACCCTCAGGGTGATTCTATCGGGACAGTGACACTTGATAAGAAACAGTCCTGAATTATTGCATTATGTTATGTTATAAAAAGAACACTTTGTATCTAGCCATTCTGTCTAATGATCTTTAATATTATTTCCTATTGATCATGGATTTTTTTGAAAAAAAGGAAAATGTGCACAATGAAAAAAGTGATCAGTATTGTGTAGGTACGTCTATCTGCTGATTTTAGAATAAAATTACTGGTGCATGGTATGGAATGTAACCTTTTGGTTATATTCTGCAGTAAAAAGAATGGCTTAGAGAGGTTTTTATGTAAATTAGTAATGCTCTGTGTTGGAAGCTTAATTGTACTTTTTATTGTTAGACAAGTCAATACTGCTTTAATACACATTTTATAAGCTCCTTGCTAAAGTTGTATATGAAAGGGATTAGTTCCCATAGATGAAAGGCATAATCTTAACAATGAGGCCACATAAGAAGAATGGTTGAAGTACCGATAAAGGATTTGTTGGCTCCAACACAGAGTAAGTCTTATTAGTCACCACTGTTTGACCCACGGCTGTTGATTGTATGGGCTACATATAGAAGGCTAAGCATCAGAACAGAGATTGTCTATATTAAGCCATAGTTATGATGGTAAACAAACATCATGTACATACAAAATAATTTAAATAACGATTATGATACAAATACCTATGAGATTTGCTTTATGGCTTTTCCAGGTGGACAAAGGGAAGAGGTAAATTAATATAAAGGTAGCAAAGCAAAACACTGGGCTCTAGCATACTCATGATCACAAACAAGGGGCCCTCAGGTAATGCCCACTTGGCCAGAGTAAATGCTGAAGTATCCTTTTGATTACACTTCTTCAGCTAAATTTACCATCCTGTGTGTTTTGCTTGTCATTCCCTCCTTCACAATTACATTCCTGGTTACTGATTTTCTCTTGAGGTGACCAGAGACAAAGGAACATTAGATTTTGACAGAAGAACTATGATAGGAGGGCAGGTAATCCTATAAAGCACAAATATATAATGAAATTGAAAAATAGCTCATAAGAACTCCTGGTTGTTTTCTCAGCTGAGAGACTCAGACCAAGACAAAGGCTGATTGAATGGCAGTGGATGTAATAATGGCCTTGGCATAATAATTCATTTCAGTAAATGCAGCCCATAAACCACGGACACATTCAAATTATTGCTGAATGGTTCGTTCTTTATGTTGTTCTTCTGCCCTGCTGTGTTGCTATAGCAGTGTTCCTCAACCTTGGCAGCTTGAAGATGTGTGGACTTCAACTCCCAGAATTCCCCAGCCAGCCATGCTGGCTGAGGAATTCTGGGAGTTGAAGTCCACACATCTTCAAGCTGCCAAGGTTGAGGAACACTGTACTATAGCATAGCCATTGCCAAGAGGTTAGATGGAAGGCTCCCAGGTCTGGCTACAAAATTCTGGATGATAGCTAGATGGCAGGAAAGAGAGAAAGAAAACTCTGACCATTTCTTGCAGCCCAGATCTGAGAGCCCCTTTAGATGTATAACACAGTTTCCACATATTTGGCTCATTCTCATGTTCCTCTAACTGCAGCTTGACCACGCCCCATGATCCGTTTTTAAATGATACATTCCCAGGTTCACCATGGCCCCGGCCCACAGTGGAGGCAGCTTAAAGTTATTTTTAGCAGTTCCAGTTTTAAAATATTGTTTCCCTTTTTTCTCTCTCTCTCAACAATGATTGTTGCTGTGAATATAATCTAGGAAACTTCACTGACAGTGTGGTTAATGCTACAGTCAGGACTGGGAGACAACTGGGAAGTACACTGAGGGCCACTTTGACATGGTTTGCAGGAAAGTCTGAAATAACTAGGTTTTGCCCGTATAATGCCTGACTGGTGCTTTCTGAAGTATTTGTCAAGTCTTTAATAAGCTCCTGATAAACACAGAGTGTTTTTCAAAGAGTGGTAAACCTGAATTAAAACAGATACACAAACACATAACAGTCCTGTGCTGTGCAGAAGATAGACTAACCCCCAGTCAACAACAAACAACCCCCACCCCCATCTTTTCAGGGTTCTCCCTGTCCATTCCTTCCTGTCCATGCCCCCAACCAGTCCTCCTCCTGCTCTGTGTATGTACATGTGCACAGGTACACGTGTGTGTGTGTCTCTAATCCAGTCTATGGAAAGACAAAGGTGCTGCTTGATGGTCAGTATCTTCTGATCATCAGCAAACAACGCCCCAGTCGAGTCTCCTGCCATGAGGAACAGGTCTCTTTCTTTCTTTGAAAGATTGTCTCAAGAAATTTCTTGCTGCATCTGTGCAGTCAGCTTCACCCTGTGCATCATCTCCTTGCCAAATAGCCCAGTTGGTAAGTCACAAGCAGGGTGTGGGATGCAGTGGGAGAGAACTCTGCTGCCCATTGGTGGTGCTCCCTTCCACTTCACCCATGTTCTTCTTCTTGCTGATTGTCAGCCAGGTTATTTTTGGATTTGAATTTAGGGCTCTTTCAAAAGCCAGTTTGGTCTAGTGGTTAAGGCACCAGGCTAGAAACCAGGAGACTCTGAGTTCTAATCCCACCTTAGGCATGAAAACTGGCTGGGTGACTTTGGGCCAATCCCTCTCTCTCAGCCCAACTCACCTGACAGGGTTGTTGTTGTGGGGAAAATAAGAGGAGGAAGGAATATTTAAGTATGTTCACCACCTTGAATTATTTATAAAAATAATAAAGGTGGGATAAAACATCTAAAAAGAAAAAGAAAAGAAATAGCCTGACTGATAGATCACAGGTCTCCACAATGTCACATCTGTGTTGGGCAACTTGACAGATGGCTAAACTTGCCATTCAATCACATATATACATTCAAATCAGCCTCACCCCACCACATGCTAAGAGACCAAGGCAGTTGTTTTTCCTGCTGCAGCCAATGCTCACTGGGAGGGGAAATGAACCCTTGGGAATGCACCAGTTGCTTTCTTTAACTTGTTCCACATTAATTCTTTATGCACCAGTCACCAGCCTCATAACTGACACAGAATAGTGGTTGGCATTTGCAGCAGAGGAATTTATGTCTGCATATTTTTCTGCTGACTCAAGGACTGTAGAAATGCACATTAATATGGCAGTGAGAAAGAGGCATATAAGTGGCTAGTTTATTTGGGCAGGGGGGATGCCAGTCAGCACAATTACTTGTTTACTAGGTTGCCTTCAAACAGAGGTCTCAGTAGGTATAAGTAGCCAGAAGAGTGAGTGAGTAGTAACTTTTACAGACTTCTTTGCAAGGGTGGAATTTTTGCTTAAATGCATGATAGGTTCTGTGTTCACCCTCCTGAAACAAGTTTTCAACTAGTTGTAACAAAAAGAAATTAGGGCAAAAGAAACTGTGTGAAATGATATTATGATAGAAGAACCAACCCTTTTGGTGCTTATATGCATGATGTTTAGCCAATGTGGGTAGGCCTATTGTTTTTACTTTGAACCTTATCCTTCCTTATGTGTACATTTCCTTTGTAAAATGAGAACACTGAACACAAATCATTTCTGATCTGGATCAACAGACAGAGCTACGACCAGAGAAGCTGACCAATTGATAGAGGGCATTTTGATTTTCTGTCTGATATTTGCTTGATCACCTTTATTAAGGAAAGCTTGGTGAGATTTTTGGTGCCATGGATATCTGAGAAAAGTTGGAATGACTAGTAGATTAAACACAAAGATAATTGGTTACCTGCCTTCCAACTGGAAAAGAGTGTGGCTCCTCACTTATAGCTATCAGGCTGAATAGGTCATATACAGTATTTTAAATGCAGACGTTTCCAAGTTCAAATGCTGGCAATTCCGATTTTTCAAACAGAATTAAGTAGCTGATTATATGAATGTCTGAAACACTGAAGAACCCTATCCAATCAGAATAGGCATTAAAAGTGAACACATTTATTTGCCCTAGCATAGGCGTATATAGCAGAAATATCTCCATGCTAACGATACAGAACATTTCTGGTGATAAGACGTTTGGTTTTAGATATTTATGTAACATATATATCTATATAATGCTTTCTACAGTTTACAGCATCAAAGCAATTTATAGCCATATTAATTTTATTAATTAATTACATTTATTAGATTTGTTAAGGCCGCCCACTCCAGAAGATTCTGGGTGGCTAAAGAATAAATGGCTTCCTGAGAAAGATCCATAGAAGTAAAGTCCTGGAGATCTTTTTTATCAGTGACGTGACACAATATTTCTGAGTATGCAAAAGCTTCTTAGGGATATGCTGCCCCCCCATGGAGCTCTAACTTCTGTTTCCCAATTCTGTGCATCAGAGGGTAAGCCATTAGAATCTAAAGCAATCATTCTGCATCTCTGGGTTATTTTTATTGCACGTCTTGTCCTTCCTCAGAGTTTTTCCCCTTTTGAAATGCTCCTTCAACTTGTTTCAGGAAGGCAGTGTTCATCCTACAAAATGGTGTGAGTTGCTCTCCTCCTTCTTTGTGGTTTTTGGTTATGTGTAGCACGCAGGGAATCACACCGCTCCCGAATCAATGCCTAGTAAACTTTTTGAGCAAGACCCTGCTGGAGGGAGTGGGGCACCCTAATGCCTAGGCAACATGGCTGGGAAAACATATGCTGTGTCACAAATTCATTAATTCTCTCTTCATGGATATATCATTGACAGCTGAGTCCCTCGTGTTTGGCTTCGGCAGCATTTCTTGGAATGTTTTCATAGAATGTCCCTGTCATTGACATTTTGTTTTGTATTTTCTTTCTCATTAATGTCTTTTTCCCCCACTCAGGGTAAACGCATGCTGGATACTCTGACCATGTGCTGTTGTAGTGGCAACACATGTTAGTGTATAAGATCAAGAAATCATTTTTTTTTTAAACTGTACTTTCCTCCTTGCTTGTTTTGAAAAGAGTGCTCCCTACATGCACCATAATTCCATTTTCTTTTTTTCTGGCTGCTCTAACGGCCTCATTGCTATATTATAAGTTTTAAATCCATGTAAGAGAAAAGGAAATGTCTAAGGTGCTGTGTACAGAAAAAAATCTTCTGTCTTTTCAGGACATCCTACATTTACAAATGTACTTCTTAAGTCTGTATTTGCAGTTAGTTATAATTATGACATTATGCACTAAGGATGGTGTGTCATCTTAATTTGACTACTGCATTAAATATGTTAAGCAGTCATAAAATTTGTTTTAATATGCTTTACTAGCATGCCTTAAATGGACTTCTTCCAATTTCTCCTTCTTGTCAGTTTTTCCTCCAACTTTGGTTTTAATCGTACAAGAACCTGCTGTCAACTCTATTGACTTATTCCTCTTAAATTGGATATTTATAGTATAACGGGCAATGGTTCTTCAGCTGATAACATATGTTGATCTGAAAGACTAGGGCAGACTGTATTACAATGATTTAAAAAAAAAAACCTCTCAGAAAAAAAAAATGGAGCATATAGATGAACATCCCATAAATGTGGAAGTCTTTCTATAATGTTGGTCACTAGAGACTTGTCAGTAGACTGAACCATATTGGTTCTGGCAGTCTTTCTAGTGGGACAATATTTGCCTTCAAGTACTCTCTTTTCTCTTTTTTTTCAGTGTCAGCCTGAAGGCCCTTAGACAACATATGTTCACTTCATGTCATAGAGATATTGCTTCTGGTACTGCAAATACATTACCACATTGAGCTTTTTTGTAAAACAGATGGTACATATTAAGGTCTCGGTTTCTTAGATGATTTCAGCAACAATTGCACTGCATTCCTCACATTGACAAAAACATCATCAGCACCACACAGCGCAGCACTAGATTATGTCAGAGTGGTAAATGAAGGCCCACAAGAGAAAGATCTATAGAGGTGAGTGTGCCCCTTTAGGAAACAGAAAGGCAGTGTTAATCAATTACAGGAGATGCTTTCTTGCACATTAATGCAGTAGTCTTGAAAAGTGATCTATTTAACTAGAACATAGCAAACAGTAAAGTTATATTGATTTGGTAAGGAAGAGGAAAACGTTTAAAGTCCTCTAGTCCAATCGCAGCATATCACGCTCACAAACGATTAGATTGCAGTCTATACTTTCCATGTTAGTCTGTGAATATAATCTGAGTGAACATGTTATCTAAAATTGTATGCTGTTATAATTGTACGTAAACCAACAAAACGTTCAATACTAACATTAGACAATGTACCCTATAAAAGAAAAGAAGGTGATACGCAGTCTCTTGACCTCAGACTTGGATCTTCTGTAGCTTCGCTGCATAACCATGGCTGCCAGAGTTTAGAATTATAGTCTATTTGAGTTGATAAAGGCTCACCAATGTCCAAAATCATCCTGATTTTAAGAATCATATTTTCCATGTGAACCAGATTGGCTCCTCTGTCTACTCCTACATTTTCTATACTCTTATTGATGAGGGAGGTAGCTAAGAAAATATGTGTATTCAACTGATTTGTGTCATGATTTTTGAATTAAATGTGTACTCTGAAATGATCTGTGGCATGCCACCACTGTGAGACTTATGTTACTTCACTTCAATTCTATATACTGAAAATAAAAATCATAGTGAGAAATATTGTCACTTAGCTAATTACAAAAACATTGTTAATACAAAGAGATTTCCCAATAGGTGTCATAACTCCCCAGGTTTGGTAATGAGTCATGGATTTTAGGGACATGATCAAATAATAAAATAGCATTGATTCTAAGAAATCCCACTTCCCCAGAAGTTCCTGGCCTTAGGTGGTTGCAGCACCATCCTCAGAATGCGAGGACTGCAGACTAGAAACCACATTACAGCCTGAGTCTTCTTAATCCTGGTTAGACTAGCGTTTGTTAAAACAATCAAGGATGCTTTAAAAACATACTTCCAGGAGAAGTAAAGCTTGCCAAATAGACTGTAAGTTACAGTCTATTTCATATCTTTGTCTAGCTGATTAACACAGGCTCGATTATTGCTTCAAATAATTGGCTTTTAAAGGCTCCAGGTGACTTGGGCAGCTCATGAAATACCCATGCATCTTCAGCAAAATTTTTAACATTATGTACTGTTATGGAGCTTTATATAACTCAGTTCTATCATCCTAACTTAGGAAGACTTAGTAGAAAATCTATTGCCTAACCCAAAGCCTAGGATTTGTAAATAGTAATTCAAATAAGAATAACTGTGGATCATCATCATCATCATCCCCATCATCAAAGAAAGGTGAAATTTTCCTGCAGTGAAGAAAAAATTAGGGTCAGAATCTCATGACTGTTTTGGGAAATCCGTGTAAGTTCAGAAGCTTTTAGGGATCTTGGTCTTTTTTAGAACTGCTTCTTTTAGTATCCAGATTATAAACGATTGCACATGCCTTCTTCAAATATTCAAATATTCGGGATGCAAGAAGTAAACATTAATACAAGTCTTGCTTCCAGCATCCTGTTGCACTTGGGTTTATCCTTAGAAAGCAGAGTATCTCAGGAATGGTTCAAGGTGTAAATCAGGAATCTTGACTCTTCAGGATTTTTGACCATACAGAGACTGTCAGTGCTTAGAAAGCCTAACAAGCTGAACAGAAAGAAGAAAGAAGTGCAGGGAAGAATGGGGCCTGCAAGTGTTACTGCTTTTTTCTGACCTTCTTTTAGCCCTCATTTATTCTGGCAATGCCTAAATAGAACTATCATTCCACCCACATTTTGATTTTGATTTAGGATACAATAAAATACTAGTCTAGATATGTATTCAAATGACATAATTGATAAAAAAGTCAATTTGTATGGATTGAACATGTAAATAATGGGGTCTGAGAAGTGGCTAAGTTAAGCATGCTCCTTAAGATTTATTGTATAGCTTCTGCTGGCTTATCTTACAGTTTCCTGTGACTTATCTTACCACAGCTTTGTCTTCATTACATTGTTATAGGTAGGAGAAATGGGTAGGGTAGGTAATAATGGAGTACTTTCTTACCCCATATTTAAAGGTAAGTTTGCCAATGTTTCAGTATGGGAAGGGCTGTAGGATGGAATGGGCAGGACAACCATAAAGTGTGATGAACCATTATATCCATACAATAGTGGTCTTTGGAAAATTGCATGACATTTTGCAGTATTAGTACATTTCTTCTCAATATTCTGGGAGATCTGGAATTGAATGACACTGGAACTATCAGCCTAATAAACCAAAACAGCTTTAATTGTACACTTGATAGTACAAACAGAGCTGCTTAAGCATGATATTTAGACTGCATAAAAGTCATTGGCTTAGCCTATCCGGCACGTTATGTCAAAATCCACAATACCTTAGAGCTGCCTAAGCATTTAAAGTGCTATCCTATATTTCACAGGGGAATAAGCCCTATACCATAAATCATTTGGAGTGGAAGGAGAAAAGTTAGGTAGATAGAATTTAACTCATTTTTATTGTTAAAAACAATTCCAAAGTGGTAACGCATGTGTAAAATCACAGAGTCCAGAGTCAAAACCTGTCTATTTGCATCACCAGTTATGGTGAATCACCAAAACACACCACTGATTCCAGTACAGCTCAGTGCAGGTCTTTGTATTTTAACAAAAGGATTTAGCTATAATAGCAATAATACTGAACTCAAGTCTTCCTTTATACTACTCACAACCTTCTTGAACAGTGTTCTAGAATGTAGCAACTTCTTAAGCACTCTAGAAATAGCCTGGTATCCATTTGGTTCAGGCTTGGAGGTCCTGATTCAGATTAATTAAATTTCTATGGCCAGAATGCCTCTACTAAAGAGATGCACTATCTTTAATCAATCACAACTGACTCATGGCTCCTGTTCGAAGAGCAGGTGACAATTATGGGTGTGCCTTGTTACACCCACGTTACACCTTTGCTCCATGAGCTGCACTGGCTCCCAGTTTGCTTTTGGATGCATCTCAAGGTGATTGTTATTACCTATAAAGCTTAAATGGCATGGGGCCAGGGCATTTGAAGGACTGCTTTACTGTCATCATTTCTACTGGTCCCTTTAGGTCAGCACGAGAGCATGCTCCAGGTCCCATCAATCAAGGACTGTCATCTAGAGCAGGGTTCCTCAACCTTGGCAATGTTAAGACGGGTGGACTTCAACTCCCAATTCTGGGAGTTGAAGTCCACCCATCTTAAAGTTGCCAAGATTGAGATACCCTGGTCTAGAGGGACCCAGGAAGTGTGCCTTTTCCATAGTTGCCCCTGCCCTCTGGAACACCATATCACCTGATGTTCACTTTTCAGAAAGCTTTGAAGACTCGGCTGTTTTCTCAGGCGTGGAGGCCAGGAGACTAACTCAGCCCATACTGCTGGTATATGGTGTTTCAGGGCCACTTTTTATTAGTTGGCTGGGAAATGTGTGTGTGCACATGCATAGAGAGAGAGTAATTATTTATGTTATTCAGTAAAGGGATGAAGTACAAATTGACTTTTCTTAGCCAGTATGGCTAGATGTTGCATCACTGACAAAATTGACTAGCTTTGATATGGTTCCGTAGTTTTCAGATTTGACTCCAAGGAACCTTGGGCTCTTGGCAAACTTATCAAGGCTTCCTCATGAGAATTAGCAGACAAGAATTCATGAAATAAGATTTCATTTTCAGTTTTATCAGATGATCATCTTTTAGCACCTTTAGGTACAGTACTTCTGCCACAGGTGACAGGGAGACATAATTCTTACAGACTAAGTTTATGTAACCTGGATTTATTTGAAACACATAACGTAGTCCAGTACAGAAATGTTAATTTCCTATTTAAGTTAACAGAACTTATTTGAGTAAACTAGCAGAGGGATTACATTACTTCTGTGAAAGATATTCAGGAATTTGGAGTTAAAGATCGTGTTTCAAAAAATTTAATGGAGTTTGAGTACCTAACTCTAGACCTCTTTTCCTTTCCCAGACATTTTCCTGAAATCATGAGGTGTACTCTAAACCTGTCTGTTTCCCCTAAACATTTTTCCTTTGAACTCCTAAGGTCAAGTTAGTATTATTAAGATGGGACTTAAATTTTGGCATATTCTTCATTTGAGAATTAGCTATCTTCTGCAGAACCCGAAATATTCTGTGATATGTCCAGCAGGCACCTGCGAAATGTGCCTTGGACATTCTTTTTACATATGGAATGTTATCTTCCTATGGGTTTCATCATTTTAATCCTGTGTTTCAACTGGCAAGTGAAAAAAATAATATCATTTACATAAAGTGAACAATACACTATACTAATTTTCATGTTCATGAAACCAATAGTACTGAAAGTGAAGCTGTAGAAAAAACGCTGTTTCTTCATGGGAGACATAAAATACTTAGAGCAAGATATAATGCTGCTCCCCATTTTAGACAAAGCTGCCTGCATCCATGCCGCCATGTAGATGTTCCAGTGGCTAATTCTGGTCAGAAATTTATATATATATATGAGTGTTATTTTGGTTAACCACATTATGATGCGTTAGCAGTCTGTAATATTCAAACATAGGAAAAGGGTACAGAATACAATTTTCGTTCATTTTCTTTGAGCATTTTCTTATTTAAATCTGTCCCAATGATTTAATAAGTTCAGAAGAAGACATAACTCATTTTGGGCAAGAATAAGGCTCATTTGGTTATTCAGTGACAAGTGAATTCAAAGAAGACATCCTTTGCATTGGGGTCATTATCTTTTTAAAAAATGATTAGGAAAATATGAGATCAGCCCATGGGCAAAAATGTATCTCTTTCATGTCATCACATCCAATATATTCCATTCAAATATGTTGTAACTAAGTTACATCCTGGTTAAGGTGACAATAAAAACCTTTGCTTGCAGATGAAGTACCCTTAAGATCTTAGATATTCTTAATTAGCATTTAATACCTGTTTTAAGGCTTTTGTATTTCAATGTGTACTTTCAGGCTGAGCTGTATTGTAATTTTTGTTAATTTAGAATTCGTCTGCTATTTTTTAGTATTTACAGTGAACTGTGGCTGGTTGAAACTTTTATAGGTGAAGGTTAAGATCTAGTATTCAACAATATAGGCCAAACTGATATTAGTTTAATAATCTGTAAACTGTGGCAGGAAATGTAATTGTCCTACATTACAAGGGTACTTCTTCATCTGCACAGTTTATTCATATGTATAATCTAAATAATTGAGTACCTATTCATATAATAGAACATTTTCCCAAATGCAAACATATTTAATAGATGGTTATATCCAAACAAATGGATAAAAAAGATGCCAGAATATAATTGATTTGCTTTTGATTTACTACAGATACAAATTTACTTAAACAATAAATCTGGATAAGGTAGGATTTTTATACAATATTCAGATTCTCAGTGAAAAATTGGGCTTGTGAGAAATACACACACACACACACACACACACACACATCTTAAAATTATTAATTATAGGAGCAGGGATACATCTGTTAAATAATGTTTTGGGACAGTATATTATACCTATGTGTGTGTGTGTGTATGTGTTTTTGTGTGTATGTGTGTGTATGGAGTAAATCAGAGTAAGAACATATGCAAATTTAAAAAAACAATTATTTGAATTGCATAGTCCTTAAATGTGAATTCCTTTTGTCTACTGACATATGATTAAAGCTAATTCCATTATGAACTTTAACAGATTAAAGTTAACGAACATCACTGAAAGATTTTTGAAAGATTTCAGTCAAAACCCTGATTAAATCTTAATCATTGAGTGCTGTCTTCTGAGACAAGATTTAATTCCAGTCCTCCAGTTTTAGGAAAGAGAGCTAGTTTGGTGTAATGGTTAAGGCTAGAAACTGAGAGAGCATGAGTTCTAGTCCCACCTTAGGCATAAAGCCAGCTGAATGACCTTGGACCAGTCACTCTCTCTCAGCCCTAGGAAGTGGACAATGGCAAACCACCAAAATATTGCCAAGAAAGCTGCAGGGATGTCTCCAGGCAGTTGCCAGGAGCCAACACTGACTCGAATGCACACACACACACACACACACACACAGGCACACACAAGAAAGTTGTAAAGAATTGCAGTCACTGAATCCTATTACAGCATTGTCTTGTTTTTTCCATGTAAGTCCACTTGAGTATGTGGAAAGGGAGTAACCAACCTCTGTTTCCATAGGTGTCCAGTAAATGCCATAATATCACATTAATAATGATTTCATCACACAAATGATGATGAAATCATAATGCAAATAACATGTAGAGCATAATTTGGTTATTTGTGTGATTATACCCTGATATCCCTTGCCCCCCCCCCCTCCTTGACTTCTGGGGTAGATGCCTAATTTTGTCCTCTTTGAGGAACAGCATATGGCTGTGATTACTTTGTAGGAAATCCAGCAACTGTAAATGTAATAAAAGAATATTTAGACATTCTCACAACAATGTTGTGGCAAATTTCTTGACAGCAATAGTAAAAAGAACTCTACTGAAAAAGATTTTCTTCTCCATTGACACCTGACAAATCTCTGAATACAGGAGTATATGTAGGAAGGCCTCTTAACTTTTATTATAAGGGGAAAAATAGCTCTTCTAGTATTCCTATGCCATTGAGGGCTCCTCCATTTTGAATCTGTTGGTGTTTTCAAGTGAAGGAGTATCCAAAATATCCACAATACAGTAAACTATCTCGGGTGCAATAAGTTATCTTTTTCCAAAGAAACTCTCAGCCAATTCTGCAACATGAACTAATGAAAGATGTTGAATGCTTTAGATGGTACTTAGATATCTAATAAAAAAGCTAACTGCCAAGCCATAGAGAGATTATTTTAAGTGCAACTCCATCCAGGATAGACTGAAACCACTCTTAAAGACTGAATAATCAAATAACAGTGCTCTATCTTTTCTGACTGCCACCAATTGTTCAGCATGTCATTGTTGGTTGTTGTGTTCATCAGGCAGCAAATTTCAATAATCCATCTTTCTATTAAGCATACACAGAATTGTGCTGTATGATTATTTTAGAGATAGCCATCCTGGTTGATTTAAAAGCCCACTCATTTATAAATTCACACTTGTAAAGAAAGGAAAGGCATATACACATATGACAGTGATAGAGAAATAGAATTTAGGCCTCAACATTATTTATTATATAGTTTACTAATATTGATCCTTAAGCATGCTTTCAAGCTTGATCATCTTAAAAGTAGGCTACAATTCTGATTGCATGACAGTTCTGACATCAACATTTCACTTTCTGAAATTCCTTCTTCCTCTTAAGTATTCAAGGAGTAGGTGCTCTGACTTCATTTGTTTCTTAATTTGGCCATTATGCTTAATTTTTTGAAAACTGACATTAAATGATGGGCTCCAGAACATGCAGGAATAAATCACATTCAGTTCACTATATCATTTTGTCCCCCAGATGGATATACAAAAATATATCTCAGAGAATATTTGGAATACTTCTATTAGTCGTGGCTATAGTGAAGTAGGCAAATAATGACTGATATTATTAATCAGTAACAAAAACTCTCAGAAAATCTATTTGAAGATATTTGATTGACAGATTGGTCTTTAACACAGTTACTATATGCTAATTGAAGCAATCTTTCTGAAAAGTGAAACATACCTTTACCTGTAATCGTATCTGCTGAAATAGTAGCATGTGTTTTGTTCTCTTCCTAATTAATCACATTGTATTAAGAATATATCTACTTGGTTGCCAAAGTTACTTATGTACAGGTGTATTTTTTTTTTCCTGAAGCTATTTCAGGGATTTTTATTACCATTAATCTTTTCGGAGGGTGTATATAATTTATCTCACCAGCCATCAGAATTCCCAGAGGGTAAATTACTCTAGAGTCTTGGTGCCCTCATACTGTATCAAATTGACCTGCTCCTTGTTTGCCATTTTTGTGTACTACGTTGCTTATTTAACAAGAAACAGAATGATTGTGATTCTGAGAAGGTCCTTTGATAGTAGTTTTGACACTCTGCCTGAATAATGACCCTCATTATGGAGCCCATGGCAGGCTCTAAAACTCCTGATTTATGAATACATCACAGAATCTGCATCACAGCTTCTCCTACTCCCTTCCTCTTGATACTAGAATAGATAGAGCTAAAGCCCTTTGAAATATAGTCGAAATGAGATAATTGCATGATTATGACAATTCATCTAATCTCATTTTTTGGGGTTTACAAAAGTATGCCATTAATTTTTATTGTTTTTCATATTATTATGAATATTTGACAAACTGAGAGAAAAAAAACTGTTTCACAAGGTAAGCAGGCTAATTTTACCATATAAGAAGACAGAAGTTGAGAAGACTTCTTTTGTTGTTAGAATGTTAGTGCTCCCCTCCCCCCTTTTAAAGGTTTTGTGGGCAAACAGCTCACTCCTCACATATTCAACCCAGAATGCCATATTTTTACCAGTGGCAGCATATCAGATGTTCTGCTCATGTAGTAGAGCTTTTAATGAATCTTGAAGTCAGGCATTGGGAACCTGTGTCCTTCAGATGTTATAGAATTCCCAACAGTCTTGGCAAGCATGAGTAACGTTGAGGGAAGCTTACAGTTGCAGTTCAACTGTATCTGAAGAGCAACAGATCCCAACTCTTGCTACACCCCCTCAATTTATAGTTCTTCAGTAAGAACTGTACCTTCCATATCTCATATTCTGATCTGCATATTCTATAAGAAGACAAAGCTTATCTTTTAAAACCAAATGGCAATATGCTGCTTACAAAATTGAGAGAATTTTAGTCCATAAAAACCTGACCTGGAACTAAGCAGCCATAATGTTGCTACTATACTGAATAGCTACTTAATTAAAAATAGTCTTTGTGTGAATGAGGGCACATCACTTGAAAAATGCCCCTTTGTCCCACAACCTAAAGTGAAGATTGCCACCTACTGAATTGCTTGCATTAACATTTTATCTACCTACCTACCTACCTGTTCATTTATTTACAAAACTTATATGGCTGCCTATCTTATACAAGATAATCCTAGGTGGCTCACAACAGCCAGTAAGAACAGAAGAATAACTCACAATCATGCACCTTATAGAAAAAAAGATATAATTGAGCAATCCTTGCATTATATGATTTTATTGTTGGAAAGCGGGGAAGCCATCAGATCAAAGTATACAGCTGCGTAAAGGTATCTTGATATACCAGTGAAACATGAATGTTGATTTTCTCTCCTCAAACCATCCTTAAGGTAGAGCATAACCAGTAAACCAGTGATAACACTCCCACTCTGTTCCATTCTTTATCCGGATTGTCCTCCATTTTCTCTAAGTGACTCTGGGGATTTAAATTGCTTTCAAGATACCTCCTTGAGTTAATTGTAAATTATATCTCAGAATGATAAGGGTCATCCATGTCACAGGCAGCACAGGCAATTATAGTGTATTAAGATGGTTTTGAAATTTATAATCAAAGTGATACCATCTCGTTCATGTTTGGGTTTTATGAAGTTAACTGATCAAAAGCATGACTTTTTAAAAAATAGCCTTCATCTATCTGGGTTAGAGAGTTTTTGTATTCATTTATAGACTTTAGGAAACCTAATTTAGAGTAAAACAAAAAACCCCAAACAGCTCACTGCCTTCATAGCGGAAGTATATTGAGGAAGACCTATATGTGAAATACTAAAAGCAGGGAGGGAGGACAGAAGAAACTTACTACCCCTCCCATAATGCTCCTTAGACAAGACTGTTTGCTTTGTTGCTTTCGTGCTTGGCACCAGAACAATACTGCAGCTCTATTTTTTTTTTTTAAGTATTTGAGGGTATAACAAAACCTTCTAGACTTTAATAACTATACATGACAGATCTGTCCTCTCTGGCAAGGTTAACTGTTTCTCCCAAGGAGTTAAGTGGCATATAAACTATTGTTCACACCATTTGTGCTAACAGCCTAGCATGACCTCAAATGCTGTAGTGGTCATAGAAGGTATCCAGTACAATACATTTATCAACAAAGGAAAAAGGACCACAGGGGCAGAGCTGACTTAAAGTGTATTAGGGATCTATAAGGATAAATGCCCAGGCTCTCTCCACAGCAAAAAGTAATTACTGAACCATTGTTTCTATAGTGTTAATATTTTTTCATGGTTCTTTAGAAATACAAGCTATTTAGTTCCTGGGCTGACATTTGTACTGCATTATATTTCATACAATGCATCCAGACTAAAGTGTATAGCAATCTAATAGCTGTGAGAATATTAGGCTTTTATAAGAAAGTATTGATAGAAATAAAATGGGGGGATCAGATCTGATCAGTACTTATTAATAATATAACTAAATAATTTTATTAACACTGCTTGAATAGTCACATTTTAGGCATTTGTTTAAAAACTGTACATTCTATTTATAACTTGGATAATCTGACTTATATTCATCTCTCACAAACATATTATATTATATTATATTATATTATATTATATTATATTATATTATATTATATTATATTATATTATATTATTTGTTAGTTGCCATATAGCAGCAGTTCTCATGGTGATGAACAGTAAAAATTCAGCTAAAACCCACACAAAATATAATAAAGCAATTAATTAAACTATCATTTGAGTAAGCTGCTAAAATGGCAGAGACTAAAACAGTAGAGATAAAATTAGTTAATATTTCAGCATATACAGTATATCAAATATTAAAATTAAAAGGTGTTTGAGACTGCCAGGGACCGAAGGGATAAAAAAATAGGCATGTCTCTCTTGACGCTGTTCTAAACCTGGGGAACTAGTGTTGAGAAAGTCTAGCAGTGCACCTCAGTGCGCAAGGACGTTGAGGTCAGGGCTTTCCATTGTGATGTTACAGCTTTAGTTGGAATACATGGAAGCAGTGTTACTCCAGATACTGTGGTCCCTGATGGTAAAGAACTATGAATTAACTCCTGAAAGGACTAATATGATAATAAGGACTTAATCCGTTCAATATTTTGTTGCTGTATTTTACCATTGGAAGCTTCCAGATTGTTTTCAAAGCCAGTTCCATGCAGACTGCATTGCAGTCATCTGAATGAAAGCTTATTAGGCCATGTACTAGTGAAAACAGGCTATCTTGCTCCAGGAAAAGTCATAGCTGATGCCATAGCTGAAGCTGATAAAAGCGGTTTCACGCCACAGAGGACACTTGTGTCTCTATTGACGAATATTGAGCTACAAGCTCTTCCAAATAAACTTGATTCTTTAGGAGAAGTGAACACAGCTCACCCAAAGATGTAGGTTTCACCATTATCTATTTGTCTGTTGTTGTTGTTGTTGTTGTTGTTGTTTTTAATGCTCTTTCTTCCAAAAATAACATTCAAGGCAAGTTTTTAAACAGAAATCATACAGCAAAATATATATATTGCTGCCAATTCTAAGGTGAAACTGAGGGACGGACTAGTAGATTTGATTGTTTCCTTGATAACGTTTGGATTAAGATTAGCATTCTGAAAAGGCTTTGGTTGCAGCAGATTTGTAATTAGCATCAAGAACCACCTTAAAATTATCCTTTTAAAAAAAGGTTTTCTTATTATATCAATAACATTGACAGAAAATATAGTTAATTTATTTACTATCTAAAACATTTATATGGGTGCCCAATTCAGTCAAGGTGACTCTGGGTGGTTTACCAAAAAAAAAAAAAAAAAAAAGCAACAAACCCAAAATTTAAAAAACCCAATTTAAACTAAAAAGATAAAACCAACATAAAAAAATAAAACAGAATGGGTGAAAAACATACAAAGAGTGCACTCAATTACAGGTAGTCCTCGTTTAGCAACAGCAATTGGGACAGGCAACTTGGTCATTAAGAAAAGCAGTCACTAAGTGAAACTGTGATTGTGCTTTGATCTTACCCCAACTTAACTTTGCTTTACAGACCTGCAAAGGTCATAAATGCAAGGATTGGTCACAAAGTTCCCTTTTATCACCATCGTAACTGCAAATGATTGCTAAATGAGGCAGCTGGTAGACAAGGACTACCTGTAACTGTCATATGGCTATCTAGTAGGCTCCACTCTATCATCCCAGTTAATATGAAAGAAGACTGGAACCTCCATTGTTTTGAGGAACCGTGGCTGGTCTTTTTCCTTGCACTTGGCTGGTCAGTGGAGTTTTCTAAGTCATGTGATATTTAATAAATGACAGTTATGTCAGTTGGATGCTGGGGATGGAGCCCAGAAAAGAAAGAAGACTCTTCATTTGTATTTTACTATTTATTTTGCTTTATCTGTGGGTTAAAAGTCTGGGGGGGAAAATTGGCTGGATTTACCCATTCAGCTAAACCATATTTTGTTTTAACCTTGGGTCATTCCAACTGAACAGCGGTTACTAGATCTTTGAATATGAATAGGTTCCTCTCCCTTAGAAGAAGAATAATACCTCGTGGCATGTAAATGAAGAAGATTGCCAATAAATATAAATAATACATTAGCATATAATTGAATTTACATTTAGATAAATAATTTTCAAACAAATGAACAACTGTGCAAAAGCCCTCCTGGCCACAGCTGCCACCTGTTCCTCAAATAGCAGCTGCAAATCAAGACAACTCCCAAATTGCTCACCCATTTGGTTGGGGTAGTGCCACTTCATCCAGAATTAAAGAAGCCAACTCACTAGATGTGGGAGGCCCTAAAACCCAGACCCACTTGGTCTTGCTAGGGTTGAGTCGAAGCCTGTTGTTTCCCATCCAGGCTTCTACAGTTTCCAGATACAGCAAAGGAGCCTGAAGTTCAGTTTTTAGTTCTTAGCCCAGGGTGGACATGTATTAACTATTGATATCTTTTTGGAATAGCATTTCAATGTACATAAGTAGATTTATGGGAAAATCCCTAAACCATAAATAAGATATTAATGTACGAATATGTGTAGCCTAGGGCTGAACTGTGGAGTCCTTGGGGTTCTCTGAGGTTGGTTCTTTTCTTGCAAACATTTCATTACCCAGCTAGGTAACATCTTCAGTGCTAAAATGGGATGGGGTTTGCTCTCTCTTTATATACTGTGGCATGCCCTGCCAGTGCTGGTGGGGGTGGGGGCTTTGTTTTGCTCCTCTGGTAGTTCCTTGATTAGTGTATGTTTACTGCTTGATTGTGTGCCTGGTGGTAACCTTTGTTCTCTTGCATTTTTGGATTTAGCTTGGTGTAAAATGCTGACAGTTACAGCCTGGTATTCAGACAAGGCAGCAATTAACAGACACATAGAGATAAACAGCATCTACATACTATTCAAAAGAGACAAAAGATCAGAAGATCGCCTCACCAGCAATCACCACTCAGATAAGCAAAGGTTACCACCAGGCGCACAATGAAGCAGTAAACTTATGCCAATCAAGGAACTACCAGAGGGAAAAAATAAAACAAAACAAAATCCACACCCACACCAACACTGGCAGGGCATGCCACAGAATATAAATAGGGAGCAAACCCCATCCCATTTTAGCACTGAAGATGTTACCTAGCCGGGTAATGAAACGTTTGCAAGAAAAGAGCCAACCTCAGAGAACCCCAAGGACTCCACAGATATTAATGTGATGCTGAATTAGATCCACAAACTTTGGAATCTGTCTTTGAGGAATTATGGTTGCATTGGGCATAAGGAGTTGCTAAAATAATTATTCTGAAAAATTGGAAGAATGATATTATTCCAGACATTAAGGATTGGCTTTTGGAAATGTGTAATTTATCCTTTTGAAAAAGACAATATTTTCAACTAATCAGAAACTCAGCTAATCATAAAATGAAGCAATATGATCTTTGGCATAGATTTCATGATATTTTACAAGAGAGTAGTAATTTTAAGTATTTTTGTATCCTTTTTTTATTTGATAACATACTATTATAAGTTACTTTTTGTAAATCAGTGATTTCTATAATGTATATTTAAAATAAAAATCCCCTCGCACCCCTATGGGTGGTCTTCCTCAGTTTCGGGTCCTCTACCAGAGGCCTGGGAGTTTGAGGGTTCTGTGCAGTATCTGAGCTGTTCCTAGCACTGCACTCTTCTGGACAGAAAGCTTTGATGTTGTTCCTGGCATCTGTTGGAGCCACTCTCCCAGCTTAGGAGTCACAGCCCTGAGTGCTCCTACCACCACTGGGACCACTTTGGCCTTTACTTTCCATATCCTCTCTAGTTTGTCCTTCAGGCCCTGGCACTTCTCCAGCTTATTTTTTGTAATCTTGCTATAAGAAACAATAAAATGGAGGGGGGGGGGAACTGAGTATTATCAGCATACTGATATTACATCTCATGTTTGGCAGATGATCTCATTCAGCGGCTTCATGTAGATATCAAACAATTGTGGGGAGCTTCAAGTCCTGTGGAACTCCACAAAGAAGAAGACTTGGGCTAGATCTCTTTTGCCCCGCCCCACCTCTACTCTAACTGGAACCAGCACTAGTGGAAGGAGGAGAACCATGGTAGCATTTTGGTTCTTACCCCTAACACTTTGAGCTAGACCAGAAGACTATCTTGATCAATGGTATGAAAAGTTGCCAAGAGGTAAAAACAAAAAACAACAAAAAAGCAAGGATGGATGAACCACTCCATCCCACTCCCACCAGAGGCCACCCACAAGTGCAGTCAATGCTGTTTTGGTCCCATACCTGGATCTGAAACATGACTGAAAGAAGTATAGATAATCTGCTTCTTCCCGGGTTCTCTGGAGCTGCAGTGTAACCACTCTCTAAAGAACCTTCCTAAAATTTGGTTGCATCTAATGTACTACCACTTCCTTCAGCACCAGCCATTCTCTCAGAGATGAATTTGCCACCACCTACACCCAGATACCCCTTCATGGATCACTGCCTTGTCGTGGCGAAGGGGCTTGCGTAACTCAGTGAAGCCATGAGCTATACCGTGCAGGGCCACCCAAGACGGACAGGTCATGACAGAGAGTTCTGACAAAATGTGGTCCACTGGAGAAGGAAATGGCAACCCACTCCAGTATCCTTGCCAAGAAAACCCCATGGACAATGTTAAAAGGCTAAAAGATATGACGCCGGAAGATGAGCCCCTCAGGTCGGAAGGTGTCCAATATGCTACTGGGGAAGAGCGGAGGGCATTTCCAAGTAGCTCCAGAAAGAGTGAAGCGGCTGGGCCAAAGCCGAAAGGACGTTCAGCTGTGGATGTATCTGGAAGCGAAAAGAAGGTCCGATGCTGTAAAGAACAATATTGTATAGGTACCTGGAATGTAAGATCTATGAACCAAGGCAAGCTGGATGTGGTCAAACATGAGATGACAAGATTGAACGTCGACATCTTGGGAATCAGCGAACTGAAATGGACGGGAATGGGTGAATTTAATTCGGGTGACCATTATATCTACTACTGTGGGCAAGAAACCCTTAGAAGAAATGGAGTTGCACTCATAGTGAATAAGAGAGTGGGAAAGGCAGTAATGGGGTACAACCTCAAAAACGACAGAATGATCTCAGTGCGTATCCAAGGCAAACCATTCAATATCACAGTCATCCAAGTCTATGCCCCAACCACTGATGCTGAAGAAGCTGAAGTTGACCGCTTCTATGAAGACCTACAACACCTTCTAGAACTAGCACCAAAAAAGATGTCCTTTTCATCATAGGGGATTGGAATGCTAAAGTAGGAAGTCAAGGAGTAATCGAATAACAGGCAAATTTGGCCTTGGAGTACAAAATGAAGCAGGGCAAAGGCTAATAGAGTTCTGTCAAGAGAACAAGCTAGTCATAGCAAACACTCTTTTCCAACAACACAAGAGACGACTCTATACATGGACATCACCAGATGGTCAATACCGAAACCAGATTGATTATATACTTTGCAGCCAAAGATGGAGAAGCTCTATACAGACAGCAAAAACAAGACCAAGGAGCTGACTGTGGCTCAGATCATGAGCTTCTTACTGCAAAATTTAGGCTTAAATTGAAGAATGTAGGGAAAACCACTAGACCACTCAGGTATGACTTAGATCACATTCCTTGTGAGTACACAGTGAAGGTGATGAATAGATTTAGAGGATTAGATTTGGTAGACAGAGTGCCTGAAGAACTATGGACGGAGGTCCGTAACATTGTACAGGAGGCAGCAACTAAAACCATCCCAAAGAAAAAGAAATGCAAGAAAGCAAAATGGCTGTCTGATGAGGCTTTACAAATAGCTGTGGAAAGAAGGAATGCGAAAAGCAAGGGTGAAAGGGAAAGATATAAGCAACTGAATGCAGATTTCCAGAGAATAGCCAGGAGAGATAAGAAGGCCTTCTTAAATGAACAATGCAAAGAAATTGAGGAAAACAATAGAATGGGGAAGACTAGAGATCTCTTCAAGAAAATTGGAGATATGAAAGGAACGTTTAGTGCAAAGATGGGCATGATAAAGGACAAAAGGCAGGGACCTAACAGAAGCAGAAGAGATTAAGAAGAGGTGGCAAGAATACACAGAAGAACTATACAAGAAAGATCTTAATGTCCCTGATGTCCACGCTGGTGTGATCACTGACCTTGAGCCAGACATCCTAGAGAGTGAAGTCAAGTGGGCCTTAGGAAGCATTGCTAACAACAAAGCTAGTGGAGATGACAGGATTCCAGCTGAGTTATTTAAAATACTAAAAGATGATGGTGTTAAAGTGCTGCACTCAATATGCCAGCAAGTTTGGAAAACGCAACAGTGGCCACGGGATTGGAAAAGGTCAGTTTACGTTCCAATTCCAAAGAAGGGCAACGCCAAAGAATGCTCAAACTATCGCACAATTGCACTCATTTCACATGCTAGCAAGGTTATGCTCAAAATCCTACAAGCTAGGCTTCAGCAATATATGAACCGAGAACTACCGGATGTACAAGCTGGGTTTCGAAGAGGCAGAGGAACTAGAGATCAAATCGCCAACATTCGCTGGATCATGGAGAAAGCAGAGTTCCAGAAAAATATCTACTTCTGCTTCATTGACTATGCAACAGCCTTTGATTGTGTGGATCACAACAAACTGTGGCAAATTCTTAAAGAGATGGGAATACCAGACCACCTTACCTGTCTCCTGAGAAATCTGTATGCGGGCCAAGAAGCAACAGTTAGAACCGGTCATGGAACAACCGATTGGTTCAAAATAGGGAAAGGTGTACGACAAGGCTGTATACTGTCACCCTGCTTATTTAACCTATATGCAGAGTACATCATGAGAAATGCCAGGCTGGAAGAATCACAAGCCGGAATTAAGATTGCAGGGAGAATCATCAACAACCTCAGATATGCGGACGATACCACCCTAATGGCAGAAAGTGAAGAAGAACTAAAGAGCCTCTTGATGAGGGTGAAAGAGGAGAGTGCAAAAGCTGGCTTGAAACTCAACATTAAAAAAACTAAGATCATGGCATCTGGACCCATCAATTCCTGGCAGATAGAAGGGGTAGAAATGGAAGCAGTAACAGACTTCATTTATTTGGGCTCCAAGATCACCGCAGACGGAGACTGCAGCCATGAAATTAAAAGACGCTTGCTCCTTGGGAGGAAAGCTATGGCAACCTAGATAGCATATTAAAAAGCAGAGACGTCACCTTGCCGACAAAGATCCGCATAGTCAAAGCTATGGTTTTTCCAGTAGTAATGTATGGCTGTGAGAGCTGGACCATAAAAAAGGCCGAGCGCCGAAGAATTGATGCCTTTGAACTGTGGTGCTGGAGAAGACTCTTAAGAGTTCCCTGGACTGCTAGGAGGTCAAACCAGTCAATCTTAAAGGAAATCAACCCTGATTGCTCATTGGAAGGATCGATAATGAAGCTCAAGCTCAGATATTTTGGCCACCTAATGCGAAGAGAGATCTCTTTGGAGAAGACCCTGATGCTGGGAAAGATTGAAGGCAAAAGGAGAAGAGGACGGCAGAGGATGAGATGGTTAGATAGCATCACTGAAGCAATGAGCATGAAACTGAGCAAACTCAGGGAGGCAGTGAAGGACAGGAAGGCCTGGCGCAGTATGGTTCATGGGGTCACGAAGAGTCGGACACGACTTAACGACTAAACAACAACAACACCCAGATAATTGCAGTACTAGGAAATGATTCTTCCCTGATGTAGAATAGAGTCAATAGTATGTTATGATGTAACATAATTCTCACTGGATCATTCTATTTCTAATAAGGAATGTTGCTGAATCCTTCCTGCTAATTTAGTGGCCCAGAGAGAAGTATGTACAACTCTCCCTTTGCTTCACAGTACACACATATACCCCAAAACACAGAGATGCAACAGACAGGGAAAGCAGAAACACAGACACACTCAGACAAATAACATGTTACTGTGTTATGGCCACTGTCCATAAAGGGGTTGGAAATAATTCTGGAAATTGTGTCTGCATGCTTCCCCTATCTTATTAATTGCAAGTTTCAAACACAACCAAGATTCCTTTAACATTGTTCCTGGTTATATTAACATGAAATAAAGCGAAGAGAATTGTAACCACTGCATCATCTCAACCATTCTGTGTAACTGTATGTTGTAAGCCCACACGGTTCAATATTCTTATAATTCATCTTGACCTTTGCTTTTCTTATCTGCTTTTCACATTTGGAAGGAGCTCATTCCTGTTGCCAAAAAAAAAAAAAAAAGGCTTGTTTGGCAAGTGAAAAATGCATATGCTAAATTCTGGGACACATTTCTTAAAGATAGAAGTCAGCCCTGACTTATTTTTCTTATCTGGCCCTTCCCTTGGCCTTTTTGCTTGCATTTAGTTTTAAGTTTACTGGTGGCTGTAGAACTGCCCCTGGGGCTGCTGTAGGGGCCAGACATATTGGTCTGCCTTTTTTCCAACGTGTCATTGATGGAGGATGTTATTCTTTCCTCAAAAAGGTGCCATTAAAAACCAAAGGCTCAATTTTCTGAATTCCCTTATTACGTCTCTGGAATTGTCATATGGATGTGGTAGCATGCGTCCCACAGCATTCACTGAATGAGCAGGGAAACTCTTAAGAATAATAAAAGTTTCTTCTGCCATAATATAGAAATGTCTTCAAAAGTTACCACATAAGCTATCTATTCAAGGGTGTTCTCCTCCCCACCCCCCACCCCCGGGTCCAAACATTCAGCACTTTCATATGTGGACCATATTTTTATTGGCAGACTCTCCATCTTTTTTTTTTTTTTAAGAAATTAGAAATGGAACCAACAAAGGTTAGCTATGTAGTAATATTTATGATTTCTCATAATTACAATAATAGTTGCTGATGGAAATTTACGTGAATAATTCTACCCTTTTTATTTATTATCCTTACCTTTCAGTTCACAAGAAGTATTTTCTTAGCAAATTTTAATTTAAATATCCGGCTATTATCTTACGTGTAATCCTATCAAAGACTGTCATTCATGCAATGTTTTCAGAGATATATCATCACCGAGCCCATTCGTGAATGAGCTCTGTATTTTACTAATACTGTACTATTTTAGAAACTATTTTTATTAATATCTCTACAAGTTTAATAAATAATAATAATAGTAATAATACAGCTGTAATTCTTCCCAAGATACCAGTGTATGTTCTGGTAAAAAAACAATGTGTTTTTTGTTTGTTTGTTTGTTTGTTTTAATATGGATGTTTAAAAAAAGAGCCTTGGTTTGATGCATTAAACTTACTTGAAAAAAATAGTTATTTTATACTGAAGTTATCTCTCACAGCCGACTTGAGATATGAAAATACTCTCATAAACTTATAAAGTTATTCACAGATGGATGATGCCACATATTTCCTGTACAGGAAACCCTCTTCTTACAAAATAGGGGAACAGTTTCAATGAAACCCTAGTTATGACCCCCCTCCCAAAGTGGCCACCAAACTGTAATTTTAGTGTAAGGTAATAATTGACAAGATGATTTTGGAAAACTGCAAGAGAAGGGAGACCAACCTGAATGTAGCTTGGATTGATTACAAGAAGGCATTCGACTCCCTGCCATATGATTGGATAATCAAGTGCCTAGAAATAACAGGAGTCAGTAGAAACATCGGAAGTTTTGTGCAAAGATCAATGGCACAATGGAAGACACTGTTGCTGGTCAATGGTGATAGACTGGGATAGGTTAACATCAAGAGAGGAACCTTTCAAGGAGACTCACTATCACCACTACTGTTTGTCATTGCATTTATTCCTCTCTCTACAATACTGAACAAGTCAGGTCGTGGCTATCAAACATCAAAGACATCTGCCAGGCTATCCCACCTCCTTTACATGGATGATCTGAAGCTGTATGGAAAAATGCCATCTGAGATAACTGCTGAACACTGTTCAAATATATAGCCAAGATATTGCAATGGAGTTTGGACAAATGTGCCACCCTTACCATCAGCAGGGGAAAAATAATGAAAACTGAAGGAATCAAGATGCCCTGTGGAAATAACATCAAGAATCTGGATTAAAAAGATCACTACAAATACCTGAGCATCCTTCAAGCTGACAACATCAAGCACATTGAAGTCAAGGAGAAGGTTAGTAGTGAATACATAATGAGAGTGAAGAAGATCTTAAAGTCCAAACTCAGTGGGGGAAATAGCATCAAGGCAATTAACACCTGGGCAATTCCAGTCATTAGATGCATAGCTGGAATAGTGGACTGGACTCAAGCAGAACTAGAAGCCCTGGATAGGAAGACCAGAAAAATAATGACAGTGAATGATGCCTTTCAAGCATACAGCGATGTTGACAGACTCTAATTACCAAGGAACTTTGGTGGGTGTGGAATGTTGCAAGTACACCAGACAGTTGAAGAAGAAAAAAGGGCATTGGAAGAATATCTGAAGGACAGTGAAGAAGATGCACTGAAGCTAGTACACCATGAAGTCTTACGGAATACTGAAGAGATCAAACTGGCCTACAAGAGAGACTAAATGAAGAATAGAAAAGAGACATGGCAAGGCAAAGTATTACACAGTTAGTACACAAAAAAACTAGCAGGCAAAACACATAACAACAAGGCCTGGCAATGGCTAAGAGCAGGAAAGTTGAAGAAAGAGACAGAGGGGCTAATTCTGGCTGCACAAGACCAAGCCTTAAGAACAAATGCATACAAAGCCAGAATCGAGAAGAGAGCAACAGACAGCAAATACCATCTCTGCAAAGAAACTGAAGAAACAGTAGACCACCTAGTCAGCTGCTGCAAGAAGATCACACAGACTGACTACAAACAACGGCATGACAAAGTAGCAACAATGGTGCACTGGAATATCTGCAAGAAATACCATTTGCTTGCAAGTAAGAACTGGTGGCACCCCAAAACAGACAAAGTAATAGAAAATGAAGAAGCTAAAGTGCTCTGGGACTTCAGAATTCAAACAGACCAGGACCTGCCACATAACATTCCAGACACAACACTGTTGGTAAGAAAGACAAAAAAGTCTGGATAGTGGACATTACAATACCTGGAGACAGCAGAATAGAAAAAAAACTGGAGAAAACTACAAAATACAAAGACCTGCAAATAAAAATAAAATGACTGTGGCAAAAGAAAGCAAAGATAGTACCAAAAGTAATAGGCACCTTGGGTGCAATCCCAAAACGTCTGGAGCACCACATGAACACCATCAGCATTGACAAAATCACCATCGGTCAATTACAAAAGGCAGCTTTATTTCTCAGCTTACAACCTGCAACGATACCTTTAACACCATCAGACGCAAGATCTGCCTGTCCCAGGTCCTTGGGAGGACTTGATAGGTCAATAAAAATGCCAAATCCAGTCTAAATATCTGGCTGACTGTGTGACCCAAAATAATAATTTATAAATAATTTATATGCTGCTTGACACCCAGTAACTGTAGGTGGTAATGATTAAATACGTGAGGACTATCATGTTGCATGAATTTAATGTTAGTGAAATGACCTTAAATGACATTTAAATGACTTCCAATGTTTTTTTTGGCCTACTGAAGGTCACTCCAATGCCAAGTGTGGCTCTCAGACGTGCTCATACTCAGAATGTTCTTGCTTGTGCTTTGTTTTAGGGCAAGTTGATTAGATATTAAGGAATAGTACAAGCGTCACTGCTTTTCACTGTGCCAGCAACTTCCCCCCAAATTCCAGTACTACATGAGGCTAAACATCGGGGACCCTAAGTGGTATTTAGTTTAGCATGAGATGATACACCTAGATAAGTGCTGTTTCAAGCAATTCAAATCTGCTTCTCCCTTCAGTGCTTCACCTCATCATTTTATGACTTCCAAGTACATAGTCTATACTGAAAGTGAGTTTAAAAAAAAATTTTTTTTTTTTTTTGCAATGAGTATACTGCCAACTATTTTTCTCCCCACCCTTGAAAAGTTTGAAACAAATTGCTTCTAACTCCAAGTCAATCCATCATATTCAAAAGTAAAACATGGGAAATATATGTCTGTTTCTGGAGTTGAAAGATTTCCTACACAAGATTCACAACTTGGCTTCCAAAAGCAACATTTTCTTAAAATGTTCTAACCCAAATAATGGGGTAGAGACTTGTTTTCCTTTATATTTTGAATAATATTTTTTTACGGATAACCACCAGGTTAATTTTAAAATATTGTTAGCCTAATAAGAATACACTGTATATTTTGCCTCTACCTTTTCAAACACTGAAGTTTGCAGTAAGGTTCACTAGAATTTATGCCAGGACATTTGCTGGGTCTAATAACCAGATGCATCTTATTCTTGTCTTTGATAAAATGAGTAATTATTACTACTGCTTGCCTAGTTTTATACCTTTCATTAGGAGTTGAGCACCTCTATTGACATGTAGCACATAGACTTGACTAATTTGAGGCTATTGCATAATCTTACAATTATATTAAAGCACACTGACAGTACAGAATTAGAGACCAATATTAAAATGTCCTTAAATTGTTATATCTATAGAAAATGTAAATAACCCTTATGTTTTTTCCAAAGAATATTAAATATACATGTAGCACTCTGTATCTAGATTAATAGTTTATGGATGATGATTGTTATGGAAACATAAACCCTATGATATATTTAAAGCAGTCACTGATTCTTGCATAAACAAAATATACCCCCTTGACTAGTTTGTACAAGTAGGCCTCATTAATTTTTATATTGAATCTATTTAAGTTTCCTTGTGTAGATTTTAAAAGAAATAAATTATTTATAACCAAATGAGAAATGGATGCTCAGACATAAAGTTGCATATCCTAAAATGTCCTACTATAATTGTTTCTATTCATTTGTATAATGCCTGAATTGAGTCTCTGGGCATGCAATCTTCTAATTGCTGGAATAGCATTCAAGGCACCCCAGAATTTGTTAGTACTCCCCTGACAATTGCAGGCATAGATTCCAAAGGATTCAATTCTCCCCTGCTGTTTTCTGGGTCAGTAACTTGAGGTGGAAGAATTTAGATCAATTGTTCAGTTGGAGTAAGTGATTACCCTCCCATTGCTCAGTCCATCCTTACTTCTCCCTCCTGAAACAGATTGATCTTTTATAATAAATAACAATTGGTAAGGAAAATGGGGTCCTGTTTTATCTTCCTCCCCAGGCAATCTTATTTATCTGTCAAAAAGTTATAAGTGTGTTATCCTGTATGCATGTCGCCTTTTGAACAGATGTTCTGTTAGAATGAGCCAGTGCATCAGAAGCAAATAAAATCAATATTTTAAAGAACACATACATACATACATACATACATACATACATACATACATACATGAGAGACAGTCTAGTATAGTGGGATTAGTCCAGAGAGTCTCCAGGAGTCAACATTGACTCGAAGGTGTGCACACATGCACACGCACGCACGCGCACACGCACACACACACACACATAGGCATTACAATATTTATTCTATTAATGAGAAAATATATTTCATCCTTTCTTTCCACAAAAGATATCTAGGTGGCCAACAGTGTAACTGAAAAACCCATGCTTCTTTTGTACAGTAATAAAACAATCATGCTCAAAAACTAAAATAATATTTAGCTGAATTCTAAAATGCCCTGTCTCTCTCCCTCCCCCCACCCCCATACTTAGTACAAATGCAACTAGAACACAGCGACCAGGATGACTTTTGTAAAAACTACTGGTCTTCTTGAATGTTGAGCAAAGAGCATGTTGGCTGTCCTATACAGAACTACATTTTAGTTTATGGAGTTCAAATTAAAAGAGAGAGAGAGAAAGAGAACAAAAATTAACAAGCCAATATATGCTATTTGGTCTAGTAACTTCTCCTAACATTCAGGCTCCAATATGTCTGATAAATGCTGCAAGTTAATGTTGTTACTGATCATTGTCTAGCCTATGCCTCGACATATTTGCAATATTCTTCTTTTGTGCTCCTAATGGATAGACTGTCCTGGAAAATATTTCCCATGGATTATCCAGACAATATTTACCAAATATGTCATTTTCACAAATGTTTAGAATTGCTTGTCATCTTTTGAAATTTAGAAGCAGCAGCAATAGCTGTAAGGCAAAGCAATGTGAGATCTGTCAGAGATTAAAATACCATAATTATGTCTTCAGATGTTCTAATCTATTCATTATTTTCTGGGTCTGAAGCCAGACAAGGAAAGTAAATTCTGCATGCAGTGTATGGCATTTACATCTCTTATTTGTTTATACCTGTCTCCTGTATCAGTGCATGCAGGCTGATAACTCTGAAGCCTTGCCCCACTTGTAGACAAGTAAGCTTCTGCTACCTTAAATCTGGTGACTCTTGAGGTTGTTACTCTGACAAGTAAAATGAAGACAAGATTATTGGAAGTATTATGGATAACCAATATTTAATCCATCATCAAATACAAGTAGTCTCTGGGTTAAGAATGCCCAGGTTACAGACGACCCATAGTTAAGAATGGAGCCTATTGTAGCAAAATTTGAGTTAAATACACATTGATTCAAGTTCATTACACAATATACAGTATTATACAATAATACTGTCCCAGCTTACACCCAAATTCAACCTGAGGACAAACCTTGGGAACAGAATTTGTTCTTAAATTGGGGACTACCTATAAGTATTTCTATTAGAAATTCTACTTAATAAGCTAATTTATATATAAGTAGCAACCTGGTTTGTGCAGCCTTTTTTTCCTTCCTTCACAGAAGTAGGCAAAGAATCCAGGAAGGATTCTCTGGACCTGGGATTATAATTAAATATGAGAACTAATCAGTTCGTTGTTACTTCCATTGGTTTATTTGGGCACACTTAGCCGTAATACAAGATTCATGTGCCACGCAAAGCTCCTCACTGCCAGATTTGTTTCCCCGACCGTGAAAAGAACAAAATGGAAGCAAACTGATGTCATACTTTTGGGGGGAGGGGAGACTATGGTTGTGAATGGCCATCATGGATTGGCAGTACTGCAGCCTTCTTGACAGTCTAAATGCCAATTTTCTGAGCTTAAATATATGCTGTCTCCCAGGCATGGGTGTGGCATGGGCTTTAGCACATAAATTTAGGAGATTCCATCAACCCTGTTTGTCCTAGATATAGTAAACATTTTCTTTTCTTTTCTTTTCTTTTCTTTTTTCTTTTCTTTTCTTTTCTTTTCTTTTCTTTTCTTTTTTCTTTTCTTTTTAAAAAACCTGTATCTGCACTTACAATTGCTGGTCCTGTTCGTTGCTCCTGTCCGGTGCTCAGGCCGCCTTGACTCTAAACTGGCTTAAGAAAACCTTCTCTAGATTGAGAAACTTTGGCAGTAGCTTACAACTTATTCAGTCAGGTTACAGGCTACCATGTCCTTCCAATGCCCAAGTTCCCTGCTTCTATACCCTCCTACCTTTCTGTTGTAGGAAAGCCATTGTTCTGGCTCCTGACAGCAATAGCCAGCAGCTTTCCTTCCTCTGATATTTATTGCTATCATTTATATAGTCACCCATCTCATACAAGTGGCTCTGGATGGCTTACTAGATTAAAATCAACACCCCCATACCCTACCCCCCAGAGTAACCTCTGGTGCCCTGGACATATATTCGTTTACGTGTCTGTTTGTCTCTGTGTGCGTCTATATATATTTATACACATACAAGGTTAAATTTATATTTTTAAGCATCAAAATGGATATGCATAAAGGCACAAAAGCTTAAAAATTAATTTTAAAAGTCCTTCTTTGTAGCATGCAATTCAGTAGGTTCAATACTTCCATTTACCAGCATTAAGGAACAGCATAGTTGTTTTCTTGGCAGAGAGAAGGTTGCTGGTTTGAAACCCAGCAGTAACATACCTGTATAAAATCTTTCTGGAATAGGTAGTGCCCCCCTTGCCCACTTCTCCGTATTACTGTTTTTCCCTATTTTCCCATCAGATCAGGAAGAAGGCTTTTGCCACCAAGTTCCAGATAGCCCACAGATCTGTTTTGGGGTACTGGACACTGGGGTGGAGTGAGTGAAAAAAATGTTCTAAAACTAAACAAAACAAAAAGCAACTCCCATCCAATAATTCTAAAAACTAGAATGATATGACCAATTAACCTGATAATTTTTATTTAGTTTGATGGCCTTCTTAGTAGTTAATTCAGCAAACAAACAAAAATCATCTCAGAAAATAATCTTAAGCGATTCCTTTCAGGAAATACATCCCTTTGCCCTTAAAATGTTTCTAAACAAAGTATTTAATAGCCATATAAAAATATTGTTTCTTGTTTACCTCTGACACTTATATTATCTTTTAGTCCTATTAATTCCGACAAAAACATAATCAGAACAATACTTTATGCATCTGTACAGTACAGCTCTCTGCCTTTTGTTTTTATTTTAAATTGTTAGTTGTTTAAGTATTGGTCTTCATGTCTGAGGCTGGAACTATCTGAATATTCAGTCATGCAGGAATGTTTATTTCTTAGGAAAGCTAAGCTCTGAAATTAATGTCTTCATCATCACATCCAATTAAAGATTAAAGGAACTCTTGATTAAATATAATGGATCCTACTTTCTCTAGATACATGTCTTTTGAAGATAACTGAACAACTCTGTACAGAACATTTAGTACCCCTCCCGCACTCAATTCCTACCTTGATGGCAGCATTGTGCATCAGATCTCTTTAACATAATTTTAATATATCTGTAAAAAAAAAAAAAAAAACTTATTCTGGGTTTCCTGGTCATATTTGTTTTGGGTTAAATCTCTGCTTGTACATCCCTAAGGAGCATAATTGAAGTCATGGAAGCTGATGGAATGAGTTTGGTGGTTGATAAGTAGGAAATGCTTAGATTTGGGGGCATATGTAGCCTTTCATGTGCAAAGTTCTCATTTTCAGATACCCCAGGCTACTGGCTTTCCTGATTTGCAATTAATTAGGATTCTGATTTGGGTTGAAAAATTCCAATACCTATATGTCCTTTTATATGTATTTCAGATCATGCTGGCTGAAGCAAATAATTGTAGCTGTAGTCAATAAAGCAGTACACTCTAAAAGAGCTACTTGTGGTCTCATTCTGTATTTAATAAGACGTATTTTGAGCCCAGTTGATGAAAATATCCATCTACCATCTCTTTAAATAAAAATGATTTTTATTTTTTAAAAGTACTGATCTTTTGTCTTTTTTTTTTTTGTTATCTCCTATAGACTGAGTCTACATCTTAATGGTAGGTGTAAGTTAAAAATGCTTGAAAAAGGAAATAGAGGTGTTTTTTTTTAATATCTGTGTTAAAGTTTTAAGGCATGGGCTGAACATGACTTCTACAAGGTTTGGAATGCTAACAGATTTTACCAATGAAGCATATTGATGTTTTATAAATTATTGTCTTGGTAAGGAAATGAAGAAGCCAACCCCAGTTGCTGGGTTTATAGAGGCCACTGTTTTATGATAGGACTATGATGATGGCATATCAGCTGATAAGAGAAGCATGCACAGGGTTGTTTATTAGCGTGCCCAGAAAGATTGACATGATTAGCCCACTAAGATGTGCTCCACAGCAATTCAGGAACTTTGTGTGTGTGTGTGTGATTGAGTGCATGCATGCACCTTCAAGTCAGTTTTTGACTCCTGGTGACTGCCTGGACTAGTCCCTGCAGTTTTCTTGGCAAGATTTCAGAAGTGGTTTGCCATTGCCTCCTTCCTAGGGCTGAGAGTGAGTGACTGGCCCAAGGTCACCCATTTTGTGCCTAAGGCAGGACTAGAATGCACAGTCTCCTGGTTTATACAGTAGCCTGCTGCCTTAACCACTACACCAAATTGAGTCTCAGTTCAAGATTTGGCTAACCCATATTGTTGTGACCTCATTTACTGTCAATGTACTGATTAGAGCTGTACTGCTTTTTTACTACTCTATCCAACAGTTCAGCTTGGGCGTTGCCCAGATTCATAAATGTCCCGACATTTCTTGTTTCAGCTAAAATTACTTCTCTAGACATCTCATATTGCTGTTGTTTTCCATATCTTTATAGGTCCTCCTGTGAAACTTTGTGATGAAATCAACAAAACATCATTGGCATGATGTTTAATCATTCACAATTAAAGAACGTACACAAGAAACACACCTGAAGAAAATCAGAAATTAAATAATGGGTAGTTCCTTTCTTAAACTCAGCAGCATCCAGAGTAGCTTGCCATTTTCATCAGAATGACAAAAGCAGTATTGCATCACCAGTTTTGCTCCTTGTGTGTGTGTGCAACTTAGTCATGCATGTAGAAAAAGGGAGAGGCTTCCAGCAACATCACTGACATCAGTCTGACCTCCCTCATCTCTCTCTGTGGATGTTCCCAGATTATTGGTGACTTAAAAGAGGTTGTAATGCAAGGTCTAAGGTCTAAGTCCATCTTCTTCTCACAGGCTTTCTCCATAGCAGAAGAGAATGAGGGTTCTGGCTAAAATATGACTAGTCTCATTGGAACATTGCTTCTCTGCCTCTGCTTCTTTTCTGCTCTGTTGAGTTACACATTAAGTTGCATTAATTGATATAAAACATCTCAATCTCAGTTTTTGATCCCAGTGAGTACAGTAATTATGAAAATACAATAATATGAAATAAGGTGAAGTCTTCTTCAAGTTAAGCTGGACCCCAATGACATAATGAATGTGTCCATGAAGTTTCCTTGGCTTGCCACTGGCTTTTTAAAGAATTTATTTTATTGTTGTTTTGTAGTCTATCCCATATAGCTATCCTCTGTAAAAACAAACAAACCCAAACCACTACTCTCAAATAAAAAAATTAATGAGATAAATAAATAATAGTTTAATATCAGAGGTTTTCTTTTTTGCTTTTGAAATGTACATGCAGATATAAATAAGTGGCCCAAGCTAGATTATTCATACCACCATCATGGCATTCCTTTTATGAAAGTTGTTAAGAAAGAAAATAGTGTGATCATCAGTTATAGGAAAAGATTACCCTTCACTGGGATTTATACTGGTATTTTTCTCATATTGTGGTATCGAAGAATTACAGAAAATAAAATGGGTCTTTGTTGTATAAATACAGGAATATTTAAATTATATTTTTATCTACATTTTTAGATGCATATCCTGGTTTGATTTGTACAACTCAAGGTACTGTGCCTAATGTTCCAGCCTCCTACTCACAATTTCCAGTTTCAAATCCAACACCTCAACTGCTGTACCAAACTTTAGAATCTACTTTAGAATTAGTCAGACTTTCATACAGCATTGTTTCCAGCGTCCATTTGGACATGTTAGACACTGTATCATGGATCTTCTGAACACAAACCGTATGCTTGGTCATTAAGCTGAGGTCCTTCTGAATGTGTGGCCTAATGACTCAAAGTTGCACAACTGTTGCCATAGGAAATCCGTATTCCATCTGTAGAAAATGCTCAATATAATGGTTTAGGATTGCATTTGCTTCAGATTTCAGTTTTATACCAGGAGTTCACACATTTTGTTAAAAAATTAACAAACTTTTCCTACTTGCTAGAACAAGAGTACACTTTCCTAAATGTTCTTGGAAAAAGACAATTTCTCAAATATACTGAGGAACAGTTTAGGGAGGAGGGTTGATTTTTTGTTTGTTTGTTTTTCTTCTTGAGAATGTGTATGTGAATGAGGTCAGGTACCTTAATTAGGTAAAAGTTTCATGGAAGAGAGTAAAAGCGATGCACGTCATTGGCCTGATTACCTAAAGGCTCATCCTATCTAACAGAAAAGGAATATAGAGAAAGTTCCAACCCTTTTCCCAATCCCAGTCCTCCAGTTCTTCACATCATTTTCTATTGTAATAGAACAAAGACTAATGAGCCCATTCAAAGGTAGGCCTTTAGTTCAGAGAGAAACATGTGGTGAGAGCCCAAATTCCAGGTCCCATCAATCAGGGACTGTCATCTAGAAGGACCCAGAAAGCATGCCTTTTCCATAGCTGCACCTGCCCTCTGGAACACTACATTGCCCAAGGTTAGGTTGTCCTTGATTCTGCCCATCTTTTGGAAAGCCTTGAAAACTTGGCTACTTTCCTGGGCATTGGAATCAGGAGAGTAACTGAGTCCACATGATTGGTGTATGGTGTTTTTGGCAGCCACTTTGTGTGTTAGCTGGTCTCTCTCTCTCTCTCTCAAATATAAAATTCCCCTCTCACCCTCATGGGTAGCATATGTTTTCCTCAATCTCGGGTCCTCCACCAGAGGCCTGGGAGTTTGAGGGTTCTGCACAGTATCTTAGCTGTTCCTAGCACTGCACTCTTCTGGACAGATAGCTCTGATGTTATACACACACACACACACGCATGCACGCATACACACACACACATGCATGCACACATACATACACACACGCATACATACACACACATACAGTATATACACACATACATACACACATACATACAGTATATACACACATACATACACACACACATATACGTACGTGTGTGTGTGTGTGTACACACTGTATTTCTGTGTATGCGTGTGTGCGTGTGTGTGTGTATGTAGAATATTTTATTTATAATGTATTTTTAAGTCTTCTATAACCACCCAGAGTTGTATTATTGAGATGGGCAGCCATCTAAATTGATTTAAATAAATCAGTTTAAATAAATAAGATTCCAAGTTTTGCATCATCAGGCAGGACTAAGAAAGACACCATCTGGAAAGCCACTGCCAATTATTGCAGACAACTACCAATGGGCCAATGTTTCTACGTTCATCTTCCCCATAAATCACATCAGAACATGTCATTCCTTCTCATGCTCTCAGGACAGGAAGAGTGCATTAGCAATAGGGCAACTATCAACAATGTCCAGGCTACAAAATATCCTATGACCCCACAGCAATTCGACAAAATGCTTATCTCTACAGTCTTGTCTGGGTTCCTTTTCTTGTTTAGGCTAAAGTCTAGGTACAGTTTTAGGAATGTTTATACTGTATGTATAAGATTATAATCCAATTCAGCTAACACATCCCTGTCTGAATTCAACACAAGATGAGTAGTGATCAGCTCCTTCCCTTTTTAAGATGAACAGGGATACCACTGAATAGCCAGCTGTCCAGGAATGTTGCAGGTGTGTCTGCCATAGAGAATTTATCCAAGGATAACTCAGAAAGCAGTATTATTTATATGAGTTAAAGTTATAGACTTACTGTATATGAATGTAGGAAGATCTAACTGAATGAAAATCTGCAAAGCATGGGAACAGATTATTTTTAAGCAAGCTACAAATGGTCAAAAATTGACTTTACTGAAGTCCTAATGAAAAGAATAGATTAGGAATAAATGTTGTATTCTGGCAAATTACTGAAGACGAATTAAAGTTCTAAAATGTTTATATGCAGTTGCTCAGGAGAAGACTGGATGCTGCTCTTCTACTCTTGACATGCCAATATTTTTCTTTGTGAGTTTCATTTTTTAGGAGCTTGGGGCAACCTCTCTTTAGAAGCTTTCCCTTTGGTTTAAAATTATAATATAGGAATTTGCTTTAGCAGGAAAAAATAAAGCTCTGTTATGCTATACATTCTGATTTCACTTGCAAACAAGTTTATGCTGCTTTTGATAAAAGAGTGGGGAGCTTGGAGAGAGACGAAGAAATTCAGTCTCACCTTCTTGCCTCAAAACTCCAGGGTCTTGCCTGCCTTTTGACTCAATTGCTCCCTTGGCATGGCTACATACTTGAGCAAATAGGAAATATAATGAGAAACTGGCTTCCTTGTGGTATTTCCAGTTGGAAATAAAAGAAGGAAAAATGTTTTATCATATGATTCCCAAATGGAAATCTACTGAGAAAACTTGTTTCTCATAACACTTCATGTTTGCTTAAAAAAGGATATATGACAAGAAGCCTTTTCAATATGTATTACCACTATGGGTGAGTAACTCAGCCAACTAGCCCTGGCAGCTTGTACGGAGAGAATGCAAAATAAACACTTGGTTAAATTAAAACTCACCAAAAGACCAGGTAGAACAATCATTGCCTTTTCTTCTTAAGGACAGCTAGATTCATGTGGATGTCTGGGTTGGATCACAGCGTCAACAAAAGGAATGTTGTATTTAGCTAAGTCCCAGGGGAGACAGATACGAACAATCTAGATGACTGAGCTAGTCTTGAAAATGGTTTACCAAAGCCATACAGTTAGGAAATTGTGGCCTGCCTCTTGCTCCTTTAGTAGTTTTGCAGACACAGTAAATTTTAGCAGTTTTTCAAACTTTGCCAGAACCTTTGATCTATATAAGGTCCTGGAAAACCTGTGCAGTCAGAAGATTGTGAGATAAATGAACCACACAATGTGACGTGTAAGTATTGGCCCTAGATATTGCTTGGCCCTTACCTAATGTGAAGTTCCACCCATCCCCCCAAGAAAATGCACCCCCCCCTTTTTTAAGTGATCCAAATTCATCTTAAACTTCTCAATTCTAGTCCAAAAATGCAAGCATTTAGACATAATGGATACAATACACCAATATTATATCTACAGATAGGATAAATGTGGTTGTTCCATGTAACAATAATGTGAATATCTTCAGTTCCAGCTAAAACATTTAAGAGTCCATCTTTTAAACTTCACATTATAGACGTGTTATTTTATTCACAGTTTGGAATTTTTGGTATTCTGGATGTATTTGTTTTGCAGTAATGAAAGGAACAGGTTTTTCCCCCCACTTCTCACCAGCAGAGTATACAGTATTTCATGACTAATATTAGACAGTATGAATGCATTACTGCAGCTACTCCGATATTGTCATTGACAAATTAACAAAATTAACTTCCCCAAATCAGACTGCCTACACCATCCACAATTAAAACACCAGTAATAAAGAAACAGGGTATAATTAATCCTCTTTTTAATTTGTAATGAGAATGTTCATTGTTTATATGAAATGATACAGTTCTCAGATGTTATGATATGCTTATTTTAGAGGATTGATGAATGGAAATAGTGATCTGCTGTGGAATGCACATACACGTTTATAGAATTTTCTGAAAGCACAGTTGCAGGTGAATTTAGATGCCATTCAGTCATTTTAGAATCAGCAGTCAAGGTTAGCAGTTGAGCAGTCAATTTATCATATATCCAAATGCAGTTTTTTAATGAGAAAAACGTATGACTGGCGTAGCAGCAGCAAATGGCCAATGTTGTTGTAAATTCTTTGTTCAAATACATATAGAAGCCTGCGTGTAGGTACCCATGTAGTCAGGAAGTACAGCATGGGGCTTACAAGCATTAGGGAAAAGCTATTAGTTGAAATAAATATTAAAGTTCAAGCTATTTGCAACTTTACTGCACACCCACCCACTACATACAAATATGAGAGAGCAATCATTCACTTACAAAACTGAAAAACAGCTTTGCTGATATGCTCTCCTCATGGACATTGTAAGCACATAATGACATGCTAAACCATACTATGCCTTTCCCTGCTAGATCCCCCTTTGTGTCTGCTGGTTCTTCTGCTGAGTCTGGAAGTTACACCATTCTAGATAACATAGCAAGAGATAGTAAGGTTATGAGAGAGGGGAAGAAAAGAGACACTGCTTGAGATTCGTAATTTCAGACAAAGTCCACCAAGAATTGTGCTCAGACTGGATCAGAATAAAGAAGACAATAGGAGATCCTGGATTGTGTTGCAGCAAGTAGGGGAGGGCATGCTTGAAAAAGCATCTCAGTTATTGAATTCCATCCCTGACCAGTGATGATTAGAAGGAATTGAATTAGCTGTGCAAACCTGCACATGCAGAGAAGCTGGGAGCAGCTTCAAAAATAGCCATGCAAGACTAAGAAAGACATCTGCACGTTTGGAAATGCTTCTTCGGAAGGATTTGCACAGTTCTAGTGCTTATGACTTTATCCTTCAGATAAAGGAGAAGCAATCTTTTGGAGGCAACGAGTGTATTTTTAATTCTGATCTCATGTTACTGGTAATCTCACAAGACGGCTGGCCTGATGGGTGTGGTTACCCATTTAAAGGCAGGAGTGGTGAGATTACTGTAAGCCATCTTCCCTAGCTCTAGGAGGGTCCCTGCAATCCCAGTTTAGCTTTCCCTTCTTTTCTGAGCGTTTTCTGGGTGTTGCACATTAATTTTGTTTTTCAAGAACACTTATCAGGATCATATCCAAAGATGTTTCCTGGAAATGAAGCTGATGCTGGAGACCAGTTCTTTGCTTTGCATCATGCCAACTTTTCATATCAAAATAAATAAAATAAATATTTTAAAAAATATTAAAATGAAATGAGCTAGGAGCTTGGCTTGTGGAAAGCAGGCACCACATTCCCTACCTTTGATTTAGATACCGATTTTGTCTATATGGACTGTAAGCTTGCTAATTTTGCCCTGACTGATTTACACTTATGGTCAAACTTCAGTTTCCTGCTAGAAGAAAAGCAGGGGAGTGAAAAATGTGAACTGAAATCACATTACTAAAAAAAGAAAAACAGAAGGAGGAAGAGAAAGATGTCATCTTTCTGGATCCCAATAGCAACCCCCATAATAGGATTTTGTTATCATCTGTGTCTATTGGTTACTAGAAATCTTTTCTGCTTGACTGGTGTATATCTATAATATTCTCTCAAAACAATTCAGTGAAGGACTGAAGCAGCATGACAGATGAGGCAAAGGGGAAAGTTAGAATAGTTTTAAAAATTTCTACCTTCTCAGTAATGATATATATAAAAAAATGAGTGTGATAAACTTTTTTTAGTTTACTCATTTGAATGGAAGTAGCATTTAGAAGGGAAGAAGTTTCTGTCTGTGTACATAGGGGGAAAGTTCACATAGTGGTTTGTACTGTGTATCAAATTTATTTTATACTTTTTTCTTCCAAGAGAGCAGAAAAAGGGAGGATAAAGATCTCTGTTGATACCAGAACATCTTTTAACAAAAACCCAAAATGAGTGATTTGGTAAAATCAACACATACAGGACTGAAAAGTCAGAAGGGATTACTAAGATCAAAAAGAATAATTGATAAAGCGCACTTAATGCTGTGTAGGACTGTGATTCTGATGTTTACTTGGAAGTTAGCACTACTGAGTTGAATGGAGGCATGTTATTTTGCAAATAAATGTAGCATAAAGGAGACCACCAGCTTCTCCTGTGCAGTAGAGAAAATAAAGAATTGTGAAATAATTGAATGTGAAATAAAGAATTCAGTTGTTATAAACACAACTTTAGTTCCAATATATTTAGATTATACATTCATCGGCTAGACATCCCATATACATACAAAGTTTGCATGTTACTACACGGAATCCAAGAGGCACACACACATAGGTGGATAATGTATGCATATAGTGCCTGTAGAACCGATTGCACCGAATGTACAGTGGGAGACATGTGGACATGATGACAACACAGCCTTTCACATAACAGATTGTCAGCTGGATAAATATATGAAACAACATTACATCTTTTGATTATATTTAGATATTTAATATTAAAATGAAAATTGTTCAAAATCAAGTTTGCAACTTTTAAAAAATCTGCATAACTCATAGCAGTACACAAAATAAACGTGGTTTGTGTGTATAGTTGACTGTTTCTTCATTGATCATTTTTCAAGACTATGTTAGGTAGTAATTGCATATATATTTAGGAGAGTTGCACAAATTGTTCAGAGGCATGTCCTACATATGGGGTGGGAAAATACTAATCATTTCCCATAGTCTGAAGATCTTCAGACCATCAGGAAATCTTAGACCATCAGTGAAAAAGAAATTGGGGTAGTGGAGATGAACCCCACTTCATTTTCCTAAATAATTAAGATTTCTCAAGTATAAGCAAACCATTTGTTTGACTTAAGACAACATGCAGAGTCAGGGTAGGACCAAGTAGGGACAGATCAAACCATGGCTACAGTTAAGTTCTCAACCTTAAACTAATCTTGACTATGATCCCAGTGTCATGCAAAGTGCAAACCCAAATGTGGCATATTATGTCATGTGAACCAAGCCAATTTTAAATATTTTTTTAGATCTAAGATTACACCAATCTCTAATCTCTTTTTATTGTTTCCAGTCCAATGGAATATTAGAAATAAGTATTGATAAAAGAGTTCAATATTTTGTCGGTCCCTCAGCAGGATAAGGGACAGTGGAATGGAAGTGAACCACATGTGAATATGGAAGGAGAAGCCAGCAAAAGAAAAATCAAGAAAATAGGGCAGAACTGGCTGGGGACTGTAAGGGGAAAGATCCATTAAAACACCCAGTATTGATTCCTGTAAGGCCCCCCCCCCCCAATCCCTCCTTCTTCCTACTCAGGAATACTTGGAGTGGAGCACATGCAGCCTGCTTGTGCGTCCCAGTGCGCACACATACACAACATGTTATTTCATGACTCAGCAGAAAATACAGATTCCTTCTATGGCCCCTGCTGGACTGAATTTCAGGAGCCATGCTTTCCCTAGACTATTCTTCTTTCCAACCCAACAGAATATTGGAAAAAGATCATGAGCTGGGCTTGGGACCCAGTCCATCAGCAGGATAATTCTCCAAAAAGTGGACACAACCATAGGGGGTAGGGTGGGGAAAAGATGAGTTTGAAAATGAGCATGATCTGGCCAGATGCTATCATAAAGAAGAAATTCTCCTCCCCCCTCAAAAAAATCATCCAGTGTATCCCAATGGTAAAAGTACTTCAGCAGTGGGTCAGGCTACTGCTAACTGGTCTTTCAAAGCAAACAAAAAATAGTTAAGCAGAATTATTGCTTAATTTGAAAATCAGCCACTGTATAGGTCTTGGCCTATATAACATATGTATTTCTTTGTTTATTTTGTATCTTGTATTACAAACACTGCCCATGGCGGCTAATGATAATAAAAATAGGGATTTAAAGCAGTATGCTAGCATCCAACCATCGAACCAAATTAAAAGCAATTTCAGTAGACAGTCCAGCCTAAATGAACATACCTACCTGATCGCTAACATCTCTGCCTGCTAGTAGAAACTCATCATGTAGAGAGAAAAATATGTAATGTAGATGCAAAATTAAGTGTTTTCAAAGTTGTTCATGTGATCCTAATTCATAATAAGTCAGCTATTTGTCAAAAAGAAAGAAATAGGAATTCTGATATTTTCCCATTATTGCTTTATGTAAATTACATCCAATTTGGTGGTGAGTTGCATCTGGAGTTTTATATTATAATTATTAAGTTCACATATAATGAAATTGGCAGGTGTAATAAATTGGTACCGTATATTTGTGTAAGAGTTGTTAAAAACAGAAAAAAACATTGAAGAATGAGACATGAAAATTAGATAAAAGAATCACAAGGCACCTATTATTAACCCATTGTTTTGCTTTATGACTATACTTACTCAGTACAGTACAGACAATCTAGAAAGAACAGTTATCTCCCAATCTAAGACAGAATTAATGAAATACCTTTAAAAAAGAAAAGAAAGAATACTAAATACAAATGGATGATCATTTGACAGGTGATTTAAATTGTGTTTTTTAAAAAAAACTACCTTTAAAATGCTGTATTAAAAAAATTATTTGAATTGCATTGCAAAACATGGCATATATTTGCATATATTAGATCCTACATGGTAAATGGAGTACTGTTTGGGAAACAAGTAGCAAAAAATGGCATTCCTTACATCCGTGGTTCTCAACCTTGGCAAGCTGAAGATGTGTGGACTTCCATTCCCAGAATTTCCCAGCCAGCATGGCTGACTGGGGGATTCTGGGAATGCAGTCCACACATCTTCAAGTTGCCAAGGTTGAGAAACACTGCCTTACACGAAGCACATAGGATTGCAAACCCTACAGATTAGTGGTGTGGGACATGGTGGTAGGAGATAACACATTTAGCTACTCCTCTGTGTGTGTTTAACTCTGCAAATAGAAGCTTAGCCTACTAGGAATGGGCATGGTTTTTGAGATCTTTGGTTGCTATGCTAGATTTTTGTACGCAGAAAATCTTTGTCATTGTTGTTGCTGAGTTCCTTGACATGTGAGTCTTCTACCCCCATTCCCTTCAGCCTCTGCTTTATCCTGATGTACGTGTAACGTACCTGTGAGGGTTCTTTGCTTTCCAAGGACCGGACACACCACAGCATAGCAAATCTGCACACAATGCTTTATGGCAGCACACATCTTCCCCAACAACAGGCTACTGAGCTGCTGCTACTGAGCTCACAGCAAAGCTCCAAGCTCCTGGCAGGACTCCCACCAAGACTCACCATAACAGGTGCTCCTGGCTGTTGAATGATAGTCCTTTTGCCTGCTTGTCATAGCTACCAATCTTCAGACGTTGCCTCCACTTCCCCGTCTGTAGGCCATTTGCTTGTACCTTTCCCCTTACACACACACCCTCGACACACCCCTCCTCCTCCACTCTGTCTTAATGTTTGCTTTTCTAAGCTAAGAGCCTGGGTGGGGTGAGACTTCCTCTGGGCATCAGCATGACCTTAAAAACGCCAGGGTGTGGCTCTATTATCACAGGCAGCTGGAAAGTCGGCCTGGAAGCTTTTGAGTAGTCAGGAAAATGAGGGAACGGAGTGAGAAACATCCCTGCCTGGCTGCAGCTTACCCTTGACAAACATAGGCAGCAACCCCACCTCACCCCCTCACAATATCTGAAGTTAAAGAATTTAAATAGTACTGGATTAATTGACTGTGCAGAAAAATACTGCATAGCATGGACACTCCTCATTCCTTTTCCATCTCATCCTGCAGCCATCCCCAAGGCTGTGCCAAGCAAACCATGAGCCCATAGGGGAGTTTCATACTGCAGCATAGCCGGAGATATACCATTAGGACTTCTACTACTGGCTGGAAGATTTAGAAACTGATCAAAGTAATTACTGCAGCGCCTATCAGGAAACGAGGCAGAGGTTTTATAGCTGTAATTTTGGGCTCCCAGTGTTCTGTTGCAATGTTTCTCAATCTTGGCAGCTTTAAGCTGTGTGGACTTCAACTCCCAGCATTTTGGCTATGGAATGTTGGAAGCTGAAACCCACACATCTTAAAATAGCTTGAGAAATACCATTCTATTGGATTAGTTTGTCCATCATTTCCGGCATTGGTGTGTGCATTTGTGCATGGCCGCATCTGCAGGTGGGGACAAGAAAGGCAGAATGATGAAAGTGTCATAATGCAAGTCCCACCCCTTCTATACATACATCCTGACATCATGCTGATGTACCAAAGGGTGGAGCTTGAAGGGCAACACTACTTTAGTCATTCTGTTAAAAGCAGCAAGGCCCTGTGGATGCCCATACAGCGCACACATGCGTCAAATTTGTGGAGAACGTTGGTGAGATAATATGTTAGCTTTATTACCCTAAATTACACTGATCTGGAGTGAGCCCCACTGAGCCATGGATCCTTCGAGAATCCGGTGAAACCTACAGGCCCTTTCTCAGAAAAATGTATTTAAATGCACAAACTAAAATAGATATAGATTGTATTACAAAGGAAACCAATTACATTCAAATACAGTTATGTGCTTCTTTATTAATCCATTAAATAGTTAACAAACATTTTTGCAATCTTGAGGCCACAAATTACTTTGCTGCCTACATAAATTATTGAACAAAAAGCTAAATTTCAGAGGGTAATGAGAATAAGGCTGTAATTTTTTTCCCATCCAGGTTCACAGACCCCCCTGAAATCTATCCACAGACCCTCAGGTGAAGAACTCCTGGTCAGAGGAAACATGCATAGATTGTACCAGAATCCTCTACACTGATTAATAATTTTGTAACTTCAAAATATCCCATCACCGTAGTCATGAATTAGCTTTTATGGCTAAGCTATACATCCCTGAATATCATGATTTGGAGAGGATCCATTAACCTAATGGTGCAAACTGTGTTGCTGTGATATAATACAAATTAAAGCTTCCATCTTTTTTGTAATCATCCTTTGTTTAGGTAGGACTTATGTCACAGGTTGTTAAGCCTCAAGTAACTGCAAATAAGTCCTTTCTTTCTCAAGTATATTAATAAAAAACCAAAACCTGAAATGTGTGTATCTGTAAATAAAACATTTCATAGGTTAGTCAGTAGTATAGACAAATGCTGTTCTGATAGATAGCCTTTGTCTATAATACCCAAACTGGGAAGCTACATATTGTGAACATATATAATTTCCTTTAAGCAAGTCAAGTAAAGACTGGATTGTAGCATTCCTACTATGAACTATGCCCTGTGAGATCCTTTACGGTTCCTTGTCCAAGTATTTCCCTTTCTATGTAGGCATACTCTTGATCTTCGCCTTCTAGGGACTCAACATTTTCAAAGCCGCACTTAATTGTTATGTTTCAAGACAATTGGCTGTTTTACCCAATGTTGTACAGCAATGTGTTCTACCACATGCATTTTCAATCATTTTGTGATTTGAGTTTTCATGATCAGCGGTGCTTCTCTTGAATGAAGCAGTTCTATGATTGAAGGCATGTTGGCAATCCTAAATACATTTGACTCATAAGTAAGCCATACATGTTTGGAATTGCCGCTCACGTGTCTGAATACTTTGCTGAACAGAAGACCTTTCTGGCTGATTGTGCAGCTTTTTTACATTCAAGCTGTTATTATTCATGTTGCCTTCAACTCACTCAAGTTAATAAGGGCTGTGAGATTAGACCCTAGAAATCTTCTATGAAGTAAATGGGTATTTTGTTGAAACTCTTGGGTCATTTCAGAAAACGTAGCCTGCATTATTCAGTGGTCGAGGAGTATACTAAAAGTGTATTAATGTTACCCTTTGGAGGTAGGCAAAGGACACATGATTTTCCAATATATAATGTACTTTGGGATAAGCTGCTGGGCAATAACTGTTTCTCAGGGAAAGTTTTTCACTGTTAATAAGTTGATTAGTTGAATGAAGGCATTATAAATGTTATTGTGTCAAAGACCAAGGAGAAACAATACTAGAACTGGCTGACTAATGAAAGAAAACATTATTCTTAAAAGCATTTTAAGACTTGATGAGGGAAAGTTGTTGACACTATGGCATCTGTTCAAATAATGAATCTAGTAGCTACAAAAGAAGAAGAAACAATTATGAAATATTTCAGAAAATACTGTTTGCCGTTATTTGATGACTCTAGAGAATAAAACACTGCTGTCTTCTTCATTTGCAAATCTCTGGCATTGTCACAAATGCTGTAATACTGTATTGTAATGATCAAGACTGCTTGTCCATGCAATCACAGACACCAAAATAAATGCAGTGAGTGAAGTTCTGCAGTAAAATTAAACTATTGATATTAATGAACTGGGTTTAAAAACCCAGGTAACCATGCATTTTTTTTAAAAAAAAAGTTCAGCACGGATGGGTGGAACTACTTGGTTCAAGATTAATTTTAATTGTGAATCTCTGGCAAAACTCTAGTATGAAGAGTAGGGAGCCAGGTTCTGTAATCCAATCCGTGAAAGTGCAAAAAGGCCTGACATTATTTGATACATGCCCATGTACTTCTGGTGTAGGATGTATTGTCAGAGTTGGACTGTGGAACAAAGCCAAACCAATGCAGAAACCTGTCTGGTTCCAAATAATCTTCCATCGCAGTTACAATCTGGGTGTGCCACAAGATCACAATTTGTATTCTTCATACCTAGGAAAGATTTTGAAAGTGACACTCCTATTTGATTCTTATAAGATGTTGATAATGCTGTAGATTCTGTACATGTAATCAAAAGCACAACTAAACTTGGTTTCCCAGTACAAATATTCCTGTATAATTATTGCATATGAAGATCTACACTCCGATTGAATAGTACTATCTATAAAAAAGCATAGGGCGTTCTGAAAGATACTTTTATCTTCACTTCTACCATATAAAAAAAGATGACCAATTCACCCAGCCATTTTTCACATGATCAAAGTCAAAATCAGTTGTCTTTTTCAATGCTTCTGTGTTCAACATATATGGAAATGATAGCTTTCTATACTGCCAATTTGAGCATAAATGTGAAGTACTGAAAGGGTCAATTATTTGGACTTTAATATGTAGTTTGTGGTAAGAATTAGGTCTAGAAAGCTATGTTATGCAAAGTCAATCATTATTTATGCCCATGTTCCTTTGCTCTTACAGCTTCCAAACTTTGTCTTAAAATATCCATTTAAGAATTAACTAGGCACAAAAGAATGTTTCTTATGCTACTTACTCTGGAGAAATTCCATTTTTTTCTCTAGAGGATGTACATTGAAATTGAAGCATTTCAAAGTAAAGATTAAAATGAACTCTGTAAGAAGGACAGGACAGTTTCAGAAGCACGGTTCTAACTTATCTTTAGTTACAAACATTTACAGGTGGGATTTTTCTTTGGCATGCTGAGCATTATCTCCAAGGGATCCATATTTCATGTAGCTTCTGTCTAGAGTTGAATATGATCTGTTCAGAAGATAGGGCTGAGTTTCCATATGGTTCTGTAGCACCATGTCATTCTTCTCATTTTCTTTCATCTAAAACTAGGACTACCATATCTGGGTTGCAAATCATTGGCTCTTTGCTGCCATCAAGTGGTCCTCCAGACTTCTGCTGTTCAGATATGGTGGCCCAACTACAATCCACCTGCACAATCTGAATTTTGGAAGCAGAACTCTTCATCGGAAGATCTGTCCCCAACATTCAGCTTTTTATTTATGTTCAGTGTGTGGGATAGAATAAACTGGCTGCCATTCACAAGAAGGAGTATAATAAGCCTGTGGGTGCCACATGATTCTTGTTTGATATATGGTAATATGACTATCACTCTGGAAGTCATAACTTATTCAGGATATTTCATATGGTGAAATCCTATGTAGGTCAACTTAGAAGTAAAGTCCCATTGGATTCAAAGGGACATATTCCCTACTATTTGTATACAGGATTACAGATTTAATATTTGCTCCCTATTTTTTATACACCAAGTGCTGAGTCAAGAGCTGTTGTTACAACAAAACACATAGACGTATGAAAGGTTATGAGTTTGGAGTAGCCTATTACCTTCTTGTGTGATACAGAAAGGCTAAATGATACCTGCAATCATTTTATTTTATTTCCAAAATAATTACTCAATCCCGCAGGCACATAATTTTGTTCTACAATGCAAGGTGTTACAGTAATATGGCAAATAGTAAGACCGAGTCAGTGTTTTCTCTTTTGTGCTTTCCTTTTGCTGCTGAAGTACTCTTGCTTTTGGACTGAGAGACAAAACACACACAGAGACACAGAGGACATGCACATAGAAGCTTTCAGAAATAATTGCAGGCATTATACTTGAAGATGCTAAATTTGTGACCTGGTTAATTGTGTACTGTATCTGCGAAGTCCCGGATGATCTTTGCAAGAGTCCAATTGAGAAGACATTTATTTTAGCAGACTAAGAGGGTAAGCAGTTATTAAAGGGAAAAGCAAATTATCAAAGCTGAACACTCCATTCACTTTACTCTGATAGTGGTTTCCTGACTGAATCTTTAAGTTTTGGGCAAATAGTTTCCACAATAACATTTCTGGAGTCAAACCACCCTGTTATAGAAAAGCTTCCTTCTGATCCTTTTTTCATGATACATTACAGCATCTATAAAATTCAATCTGCTTCTAACAGGAGAAGCTGAAATGCCTGGTATATGCCTTGGTAAACAGGTCTGCTCAAGTATTAGTTTTGGAAATTGTAGTTCTCAAAATAATTAATATGATCTGTTCTTCTCCTTTGTTCTAGAACTTACTTGAGGTCCTACTAAGTGGTCATACTTCCCCTTATCTGGACACTCATCTTTCCCTTATTATAATGCCCGACTGTTCTTGTGAAGTGTTAAGTTTTGTACCTGGGCAGTGCCATCCTATGCACCCTTATGCAGAAGTCAGTTCTCCAGAGCCCACCAGAACTTGCTGTTAGCAAAGCAAACTAAGGGTCCCACTCAGTGATGCTTCAGAGGAATGATGATCAGTGTACCATGTCCTTCTTTAAATCACATGCTCTGGGCTAAGGGACCCTAGGTAAGTATGTGGATTCTTTGTGTCCAAGCTGGAGGTGAATCTATCCTTCACAAGAAGTTTTTTGCATTTCCTACTTGGAGGTGAACTGTAGTACTATGAGAAAGTTAGTAAAATATTATGAACCTCCAAGACACAAAGGAAAGAAGCTAGTTTTAGGGAATATACCAGACCTTGATGAAAAGGGACAGTTACATGGTAGGGAATGGATGTACCAAGTCAATAAAACACTGCTGCTTCTAAATGAATTGCTTCTAAGGGCCAAAGAGCACATGGCAAAAGAACACAAATAGCCTTAAACTCCAGGATGACAATAAGGTGTGGATAGACTTCTATTTCTTACAGTGATTTTCTGATTTGTTTTATGAGGCTTTAATTCACACATACACACACACACACACACACACACACACAGAGAGAGAGAGAGAGAGAGAGAGAGAGAGATTTCATTATTATAACATAGTTAACTATTTGGGTTGGCTGTCCTAAGCTGAAAGATGGGGATGGAAATATGACCCCATCCTACACAAATGTAATATGGCTTCTTGATTTGCTTTTGAAATAAAGATCATGGATGCAATCTGGGATCCTATGCTAAAGTCAAATAATACCTTTAGCTTGACCATTAAAAATGAAACATGCTAAATTATAAAAATGTTTATCTTTGCAAATACTGCAAACTAAAATGTTTACTTATGCATAATCATCATTGACTTAATGAGATTTAATGTATAGGACATACAATTAGAACTGCAGTCTGAGGGCCGGTTCTTGGTGCTAAATAAATCCATGTGCAGTACTTGTGAATCTGGATGGATCTGGACCATATGAGCCATACCAATATGAATAGTAGCTGCAAACAGGTGTAACTTCACTGCATATTCTGATTCATGCTAACCAGCCAGCATACTGATCATATCCTCGTAGATATGGACCCATGGTTTAAATTACAATTTCCACTGATTTAAGCATTATTTTTGACATAATTAGAAAAAAAAATGATAATGGATTAAAAGAGTTGATAACCATTTCTACTGGTTTAAGTTATTTATGCACATTTCTGCCCAGAAAAGAAATAGGAGTTGTCTCTTTTCTATATTATTGCTGAAATCTTCAACTAGTTACTACAGTATGTGGTTTATAATTTACATCTTCCCTACCTTTTTCTTTGCCCCTCCTCACAGTTTTTTAAAAGCACCTGTTAATTGTCCTGCTAGATAGAGAGGGTTAATTTTTTTTTCTCCCAACCAAAAATATGTATTTAATGTGTGAGCATATTTGGTGCTCATTGATAGAGCAACAATGGGAATGATCTTGCTTTATGTACCAGTTACAAGGTTTAATATCATTATACTTCATGCAATATTAGTTTTTATTAGTCACCATTAACAAGATGCTTTCTATTGGATTCTCATTTACTTGTTCAGTAAAAAAAACCTGTGCCAAA